>NC_133298.1:1304331-1399331 GCF_005239225.2 Populus alba | reverse complement strand
CATTCATAATGCAACCTGATAAAGGAGCCGGAAGCCTGGGTCTAGAACTGGCTCATATGAGCATAAACACCTTGGAGGGAAACGAGAAGAAAAGGGATGACGTGAAAGCAGTCGCGGAAAAGAAAGATGAAGCGCTGCGCACAGCTGACGATCCATACGCTAGAAGAAGTCTCCGCCAAGACCGTTGTGCGCAAGCTGGCTCCAGGCGAAAAGTTTCAGAATTGGGTGACACAAGAAGCTCCAGTGGTTTTCAAAATGAATCCTGAAAGCGGATCTCCAACAACATCACATACATTTAGCATCAAGAATAAATGGCCAAACTTGAACGAGCATGTACTAGCTATGGAAGAAGAAGAGTGGGATGAAGGCAATATCAAGTGAATTCACCAGGCTAGTAGAACAACAGGAAAGCAGACTTGGAAGCCTGCCACCGAGGAACTCGAAAAACCATCAATGTGGGCAATGGTCAGCTCAAGAAAGAGTTGAAAATAGGTACCCTAATTACTTCTGAACAAAGGATAAAAATGATCACCCTATTACAAGAGTATTCAAATGTTTTTGCTTGGTCCTACGAAGATATGCCCGGTTTGGATACAAGTATTGTAGAGCACAAGATACCGTTGGAGGAAGGTTATAAGCCAGTCAAGCAGAAGCTAAGAAGGGCCCACCCAGACGTCTGGATCAAGGTCAAGGCAGAACTCGAAAAACAGTGGGATGCTGGTTTTCTAGTAAGTAGTTAGTAATACCCACAATGGGTATCTAACATTGTTGTGGTGCCTAAGAAGGAAGGGAAGATTCGAGTTTGTGTGGATTTTCGGAATTTGAATAAAGCTAGCCCTAAGGACGATTTCCTCTACCACACATAGATGTTTTTAGTGGATAATGCTGCCTCAGAAGTTCCACTTATTCTTTATGGACGGCTTTTCAGGATACAACCAAATAAAATGGCTTTCAGAGGATAAGGCGAAAACAACTTTTTGTCACAATCCTTGGGGGACCTACTGCTACAAGGTCATGCCATTTGGGTTAAAGAATGCGGGTTGCACACAACAATATCGAAAGAGCAATGGTGACTCTAATTCCACGACATGATGCACAAAGAAATTGAGGTGTATGTAGATGATATGATGCCAAGTCTAAAAAGGAACAAGATCATGTGGAAGTTTTAAGGAAGTTATTTGAGAGGTTAAGGAAGTATGAACTAAGGCTTAATCCTGCAAAATGTTTCATTCGGAGTTAAATCGGGCAAGCTGTGGGATTTATGGTAAGTGATAGAGGTATAGAGTGGATCCGGATAAAGTAAAGGCCATCCAGGGCCATGTCGTCCCCCTAAGACGGAGAAAGAAGTAAGAGGATTCTTGGGAAGGTTGAATTACATTGCTCGGTTTATAGCTCAGCTAACAACCACATGCGAGCCTATATTCCGGCTACTAAGGAAAAGAATCCCGGCGAACTTGAATGAGAGCTGTGAGGAGGCATTCAATAAAATTCAAGCATTATTTACAAAATCCGCCTTTACTGGTTCGCTCCTATATCAGGAAAACCTCTAGTATTATATCTAACCGTAACTGAAGTAGGCCATGGGATGTGTATTGGGTCAGCATGATGAAACTGGAAGAGAAGGAAAGAGCATTTATTACTTGAGTAAGAAATTTTCACTGAATGTGAGTCCGATACACGGAGATAGAAAGGCTTTGTTGGCGTTGGTGTGGGCGGCAAAAGAGGTTGCGACATTACATGTTATACCTACACCACTTGGTTGATTTCAAAAGTGGATCCTCTGAGGTAATATTTGTAATAAGCCTTTTCTCTCAAGTAGAATTGCAAGGTGGCAAGTTTTATTAGCAGAATACGACATAGTGTATAATGACAAGGAAAGCCGTAAAAGGGAGTGCAATCGCAGACCGATCTGGCTGATAATGCTGTTGAAGATTACGAACCTTTGGATTTTGATTTCCCTTGATGAAGATATATTGTCAATAGAAAGGAGGAAGAGAAGACAGGATTGGTGGACCATGTTTTTTGATGGGCAGTAAATGTATATGGTAACGGGGCAGGGCAGTAATAATCTCTCCTAATAAGAAGCAATACCCAGTTTCGGTCAAACTACACTTCGAGTGCACCAACAATACAGCTGAGTATGAAGCTTGTATCCTCGGTTTAGAAGCCGCATTGGAGCTGAAAATAAAGAAGATAGATGTATATGGGGATTTCAATGTTGATCATCTGCCAGGTGAAAGGGGAATGGCAAACTAAAGAAGAAAAGTTGAGGGCCGTACCAAGAATACCTATCCATGCTAGCAAAGGAATTTGAAGAAATTAGATTCACCCATCTGGGAAGGGGAGGGGAATCATTTTGCGGATGCTTGTGGCCACACTAGCTGCTATGACTACCATTGATCTCAAGTGCAAGGTACAGCGGTACACATTGATATAGAATGATCCAGCTCACTGTTGTTTAATTGAAGGAGAGATAGACGGACAACCTTGGTATTACGATATCAAGAATCTGGTGCAGAAGCAGGAATATCCGGAGGGAGCTTCTAGACGGATAAGAAAAACTTTGAGAAGGTTAGCCATAGATTTCTATTTAGATGGAGAGATTTTATATAAAAGGTCATTTGATGGAACCTTGTTAAGATGTTTGGATGAGGCAGATGCTAGAAGGGCATTAAGAGAGGTCCATGAAGGGATTTGCTCAACCCATGCCAGGCGGGCATATGATGGCAAGGAAAATCCAAAGGGCTGGTTATTTTTGGATGACACTAGAAAAAGACTGTATTCAACTATGTCAGAAAATGTCACAAATGTAAAATTTATAGTGACAAGGTCAATATGCCACCAGCTCCATTGTTTAACTTAACATCGCCATGGCCCTTCGCGATGTGGGGAATTGATGTGATTGGACCTGTAAACCCAAAGCGAGCAATGGTCATAGATTTATCCTCGTGGCTATTGACTACTTTCACAAAATGGGTCGAAGCCGGGTCATTTGCTCATGTGACGCAAAAAGTGGTGAAGAAATTTATCGAGAGAGATTTGATATGGTCGGTATGGTCCACCAGAAAAGATTATAACTGATAATGCCCAGAACTTCAACGACAAGATGATAATAGAGCTCTGCACGAAATGGAAAATCAAGCATTCCAATTCTTTCGCCATATAGACCGAAAATGAACGGAAATGGCGGTAGAAGCTGCTAACAAGAAATGTCAAAAAAATTATTCAGAAGATGGTAGTCACCTATAAGGATTGGCATGAGATGTTACCATTTGCCTTCATGCATATCGCACCGCAGTTCGAACCTCGACAGGGGCTACCCCATATTCTTTGGTGTACGGTATGGAAGCAGTGATGCCTTTGGAAGTGGAAAATCCCATCGTTAAGAGTGTTAATAGATTCCGAGTTAGAAGAGGCGAGTGGGCCAAAGTGAGACACGAGCAACTGAACCTGATTAGTGAAAAGAGGATAGCCGCAATATGTCATCACCAGCTTTACCAGAAACGAATGGCTAAGGCGTATGATAAGAAGGTTAGACCGCGGTTGTTTCAAGAAGGAGATCTAGTATTGAAGAAAATATTGTCATTACCCGGAGATGATCAAAGCAATGGGCACCAAACTACGAGGGTCCTTATGTAGTAACGAAGGCATTCTCAGGAGGAGCGTTGAAGTTAGCTAGAATGGATGGAGAAGACTAGCTCGACCTGTGAATTCTGACTCTGTAAAAAGATATTATGCTTGATGTAGGCCTCTAAATCAATAAAGCAAAGTTTGGCCATGGATTTCTTTCCTTTTGTGCATTGATCTCACAACAATCATTTTTGCATTAATCCCAACAGTGCATCTCATCACTCATTTAAAAGTCTAGCATCGATTGAACGAATTTCTTCTCTATATAAAAGCTCAGACTAGGATCACACCCCTACACTGGGGGCATGTACAAAATGTTTTTTTTTGAAAAGTTTTTACGAAAGCCTATAGATTTGAAAACCAAGCTCAAGCATTTGACAAAAGCATGACAAAAAGGCAATAACAAGTCTTACATTCTGAAAAGCGGACTACTGGAGGAAAGTCAAAGATTTCTTCTCCAAGAATATGATAAGTAAAAAAGGGCAACACGGGAGATGAATCCAGCATACGACTTCAAAAGCAAGCTTATGATAAGAAAGAGCTTCATGAACTAGAAGAAGATGATGGGGCCTATGTTTCAAAACCAGGTACGAAGGCATACATTGCATCTATTCATAAAATCATTGCATGTATCTCTTTTATCGTTACAGGAGGAGATCTTAGTGCACTCCCGCAAGATTGTGGATGAAGAAGGAATCATTGAGTGGATTCTAGAACCACAAGAAGAGAAGATAATATTTTTTCAAATCCTGACAGCTGGAAGAACGACATCGATCGCAATCGGTAAAAGGGAATCGCCAGATGGGATTCCAAGTTGTTTGGTTAAAAGAGATCGCCAGAAGGGATCTCATACTTCAATAAAGGTCGCCAGAAGGGACTTCATATTTCAGTTTTGAATAACAGGGAATCGCCAGATGGGATTCCAAGTTGGTTGAGATCGCCAGAAGAGATCTCGTATTTGGATGAAGGTCGCCAGAAGGGACCTCATATTTTCATAAAAGGAATTGCCAGATGGGATTCCAGGTTGTTAGAGATCGCCAGAAGGGATCTCGTATTTTGGTATTTGGAGGTCGCTAGATGGGACCGCATATTTCATGATTTTTAAAGGAATCGCCAGATGGGATTCCAAGTTGTTTAAAGGAGATCGCCAGAAGGGATCTCGTGATTCACTATTTGGAGGTTGCCAGATGGGACCTCATATTTCATGTTGGTAATAAGGAATCGCCAGATGGGATTCCAAGTTGTTTGAGATCGCCAGAAGGGATCTCGTATTTCACTATTATGGAGGTCGCCAGATGGGACCTCATATTTCATGTTTGTTAAAAGGAATCGCCAGATGGGATTCCAGGTTGTTTGAGATCGCCAGAAGGGATCTCGTGTTTCACTATCTTGGGGGTCGCCAGATGGGACCTCATGTTTTTATATATTTTCAGGGAATCGCCAGATGGGATTCCAATGTTTTAGGCCGAAGAGGATTGCTGTAAAGAAAGATTTTCAGATCGATCAAGCTTCGACCAGATCACTTGCGGGAGTTCAGATCAGATTATCTTTATAAAACTTACTGCGCAAAACCCTTGCTCCGTAAGCATTATAAAGAGGGGGCAGCTGTTGTAACCCATTTTTGGGTCCCCATAAAAATAATATAAATAGCCAAAGAAGGTTAGAAAAATAACAGGAGGCAGGAGCGCTCGGAAAGTGGTTGGAAGATTTGGTCAAGGAGGTTAAAAAATACCAAGATCGGATTTTTACAGTATATTCTTGGATGATGAGAGCCCTGATGGATAAGAAATTTTGAATTTTGAGGAGAAAAGCCCAAATTTGGATGTTTATGGACTTAATTGGATTTTTAATGGATTTTATAGGGGTTTTGATTGCAAGAAAAATTGGTTTTTTAAGTCAATGTGGGCTTTAATCAGAAGAAATTTAAGTTCTGGGGCCAAAATATATTTTTTAGGAATTTATTAGGCCAAATCAGGGGCTTAATTGAATAAATATTGAAGTTTAATGGCCAATTAGGGACTTAGTTAAGAAAATCCGAAACCAGGGACCAAATTGGAAGAGGCGCGTAAATGGAGGGGCTGAAATTATTCGGTCCAGGGGCCTAATTGAAGAAATTGGAAGTTTATTAATCAATTGAGGGCGTAATTGAACAAAACAGAGGCCAGGGATTAGAATGGAAAACGCGGCCGACTTGAGGGGTGGAGGCCGAAATTAGCGGGGGGTGCAATTGAATTTTATTCTTGAAATCAGGATTAGATTTGAGGACTTAATAGAACAAAGGACAAATTAAGGACTGATATGAAAAAACATATTTCTGGCGCCTTTTTTTTTTTTAAAAATGAAACGGCGCGTTTTCTCCAAAACGACGCCGTTTCATACATTAAAAAAAAAAAAAAAAAGAGGGGAGAACCGAACGGTGCCGTTTTGAACGACACTGTTCACCTTTCTTCTTCCCTCCCCCCGAACAGACAGTGGGGAAGAAGGAAAAAGAAAGCTTATTTAAATGGCGTTTGTCCCCCTCTCCTACCGACCGGACCAAAGCCCACACGCCGTTGAAGACATTGGCCGACCACCCGCCGCGCACCACACCGGGACCGAAGCCCACACGCCTTGACAGTCGCGCCCAATGGCCGACCAGCCGACACCTTGGTTCGCCCCAAGGCTCCTTCTCCCCCTATAAAAGCAGGTGACCCGAAGAAAAGAGGGAGGACGAAAAAGAAAGAGAAAGAGGAGGTAGAGGAGAAAGAAAGAAAAACCGAGACAAAGGAGGAGAGAGAGAGAGAAACCGAAGGAGAGAAACCACTTAACTAAAAAACCAGAAACAAAAGAACCCAAAGTTGAGAAGCTTGGGAAAGCTGACACCAGGAGGGAACTGAAGAAACCGAAACCGAAGCAGCAAACCGGGGGAACAACGACGAACCGTTGACAACAACCGCACCCTCCGCCGTTCGAACAGCCGCAGCCCTGCCCACAGCCACCGTTCGCGAGCCACAGCACCACCAGCAACCGCCTCCTCCTCGCCAGGTACGCCTCTTCCCCCTGCATTTTCTTCCTTTTGCTGCCTAAGTTTTCCTCCTGCATGCAGAATCGTTTCTGCATGCAGGAGGTGGGGAGGGAAAATAATTCCCTCCCCCCCCGTTTAGTTTGCTGGGCCAGGCTGATGCTGGCCCAGCGTTGTTATTTTCTTCTCTGGGCCAGACGGGGTCTGGCCCAGAAGTTTTTTGGGGTGGGCCAGAATGGTTCTGGCCCAGCCCTGTGATCTGGGCCGGTCGGGCCCAGACCAAGGAGTGAATTTTTAGTTGGGCCGAGATCGGCCCAGTTTTATAGTGGGCCGAATTCAGCCCAATGTTTTTTTTCCTGGGCTGTCCGGCCCATTTAGTTGGGTCGGCCCGCCCACTTAACATATTATATTATATGTTATTATATATTATATGATATATGTGTGTATATATATAAAAATAAAAAAAATATTCTGAAAAATCTTTAAAAATATTGTTGATTTTCCTGCATGTTTTGGTCAAAAGTGTTTAATGTTGGTTTGTATTTTTATACCGTAAAGATACAAAACCAGTGTTAAAAATACCCGGTTTCCGTCAAAATATCAAAGATTTTCAGAATATAAAAAATGTTTTTGCTTTCAAAAAAAATTCTAAAAAATCCCTAAAAAATGTTTGTTGATTTTTCTGCATATTTTTTATCAAAGTGGATTAATATTGGGTTTGTATTTTTATACCGTAAGAATACAAACCCAGTATTAAAATACCCGATTTTTGTTAAAACATCGAAAAAAAATAAATATTTTCCAAAAAAGGGTTTTGTTTTCATGCATACGGCCTAGTCTCTCCAATATATATATATATAAATATTATAACATCATATTTTCACACAACAAAGAAAATTTTCAAAACAATATATGTATTAGCATGCATTTTGGCTTTAATAACCAGTTTATTTAAGCCATGAGAACTAGGCCAATATTTCAAAAAAAATCAAAAATCTTTTTTTTTTTGTTGTTTTCTTTTAGTATTTGGGATTACGAATTTATACGTAAAACGTATTCCTAAATATTATTAATGAAATTTTGGTATGGACGTTAGAACGGTTAGGATTTTACCCGATAAGATAAAGCCTTTCTTACCGAGGAGGATTTTTCTTGAACCATAGACAGACCAACATCTAGGAAAACACGAAAATACCTTAGTTTTTATCAGACAATAAAACAATGCAGCTTACCTTAGGTAGGGCGTATTTGGGGTGCTAATACCTTCCCTTTACGCAACCAGTCCCCGTACCCGATCTCTGAGACCAGTTAGGGTTCCTAGTGACCAAAATACTAGGTGGCGACTCCCGTTCCATTTTTTACCAATAAAAGACTATTTTTTTTGTATCCCTATAGATATATATAGATTTACATGGTAGATTAAGAAAATGGAAACAAACATATAGTTTTTTCGCCGCGACGCCGCACACGTGCGACAAGTGACCAAAATACTAGGTGGCGACTCCCATTCTAATTTTTCATTGATAAGAGACAAGAATTCCTTGTCTCCTAATATTTGCCAGATCGATAGAAGATGATACAAAAATTTAAAGGGTGGATGTTCTCGCCGCGACACCGCACACGTGCTACAGAATCAATGACCTGTAATGTATTGTATTATATGTAATGCCTATTTAAAGGAACGAACAATATACATGAATAATAAGTTCAGCTTTCCTACATGGTATCAAAGCCTTCTATCATTATGGCATCTTCTTCTTGAGTTCAAACAATGTTTCTTGCGTTTTCTCTTGAGATTACACTCCCAAAATCACATCTGCCTGATATCTCTATCAAGCTGGCTTCAAACAATTATCTTTTGTGGAAAGCACAGGTTATTCCTGTTTTACATGGCTATGGACTCCTTGGATATGTGAAGGATGAAGTTCCCTACCTAGAATAAACTATCATTGGTGAGAATGGTGAGTTGCAAACAAATCCTACTGCAGCAGTGTGGCTGCGCATGGATCAATTGATCCTTGGATGGATCAATAGTTCACTATCTGATGGATCTCTTTCTCAAGTCATCAATAGTGAATCTTCGCATGATGCATGGCAAGTGTTAGAGACTCTTTATAGCACTCACACTAGAGATCGCATCCAACAAATCAAAGGCGAACTACAATCTCTGACGAAAGGTACCTCTTCACTGGAAGACTATTTACACAAAGCAAAAGCTTTGGCTCTGTCTCTTTGTGGTGCAAGTAAACCAATGAATGATGATGAATTCATCATTTGTATTCTTCGAGGATTAGGATCTGAATTTGATCCTGTAGTAGCAGCATTAAATGCTAGAGATATCTTTCCATCTCTTGAATGAGTTATTGGCAAACTCCGTGACTTTGAAATTTGAATTCAAGGAGCACGGACAACTGCTCCTTCTGTGGCTTTTTATACAAATCGTGGCCGCACAAACTTAAGGCCATGGATAAACACCAACACTCGTGGTTGCAATCATCGTAGCTTCACTGGGAGAAATCCCACTAACAACACTCCATTACGAGCTAAAGAGACTCGTTTTCCTTGCCAAAATGGAAGCTTCACTGGGACTCGTCAGAAACAAATCTCACATAACAGTAATCGTAGACATGGTAGCATCACTTGTTTTCGATGTGAGGGACCTAATCATAAAGAAGATGGATGATTTGCATCTGATGAAGAAGCTGATCAATACAAGGCCTTTGCTGCAATCAAAATTGGTGAAACTGCAAAAGAGACATGGTATTCTGACACTGGAGCAAACCAGCATATGACATCTTACACAAATGAAGTCCAAGGTATTATCTCTTATCCTGGAAATGACTTTTTTATGGTTAGCAATGGTCAGGGCTTGCCTATAACAGGTTCTGGAAACGTTACTATTCCCACTACCAATCTCAAGCTAAATGGTGTTTTAGGAAAATCAACAAAGTTACCGTTTGAATCTAGAAAATCATATGCTACTGGTTTTCTACATACACTGCATTCAGATGTCTGGGGTCTTGCATCTGTCCCTTCTTATGATGGAAACTGATTCTATTTAATTATTGTTGATGAGTATTCCCGGCATATATGGTTCTTTCCTATGAATTGAAAATCTGACGTAGTAATAATATTTCCTTCCTTTCTCAAGCAAAGGGAAACACAGTTTGATACTCATGTTAAAATATTTCAAAGTGATGGAGGTGGTGAGTTTGTTAATCAAAGTCTGCAGAATCTTTTCAAAACTAATGGCATCATTCATAGAATTTCATGTTCAGGAACACCAGAACAAAATGGATTAGCCAAACGACGTCATTGACATATCATAGAAACAGGATTAACATTGTTATCATATGCTTCTGTTCCAATAAAATTCTAGACTACAGCGTTTCGTACTACAGTGTTCCTAATTAATCACTTGCCTACTTCAGTCTTGGGTTACAAGTCACCGCATGAAGTGGTTTTAAGTTCTGCTCCTACTTATAACTCCTTACGAGTGTTTGGATGTTCCTGCTATCCCTTACTTGCACCATTTGGTCGTTCAAAGTTGGATTTTAAATCCACACGATGTGTCTTTCTTGGTTACTCCACCAATCACAAAGGCTATCTCTGTCTTGAACCACAAACACATCATTTTTACATATCACGCCATGTGAAGTTTAATGAATTCCAGTTTCCCTACAAGTGCATGCAGTAACCTGACACACATGCCTCTCAGTTGTTTAAAATTAAGGCACTTCCTCGACTACTCAAAACTATGGCAGAAAAATCTATTGCCACAGCCCCACAAGTCAGTCATCACGATCCAGCAACAATTGTTCAAGATGCAGAAACTGTTCAAGAAGAATCATCATCTCAAGCTGCCACTTCTACTTCACTATCTTCATCCACTACAACAGAAATCCCTCATGTACCTCTAACGATCTCTCTTACATCTGCTCTAGCTCCACAACGACAACATTATATGATTACATGAACTCAAACAGAGAAGCTAAAACCCAAGGTATTTATTTCTTCACGACATCCCATCCCTACCTGTTTTGTTCCTGACCTTGTTGCCCAACCACAAGAGCCATCATCAGTTCAACAAGCACTCCAACATCCATATTGGCTTCAAGCAATGCAAACTGAAATGAATGCCCTTCATAACAACAAAACCTGGACAAGCAAATGGGTGTTTAAAATCAAAACACGATCTGATGGTTCCATTGAAAGATATAAAGCTCGACTAGTGGCTTGTGGATTTTCACAGCAACTAGGACTCGATTATCATGAAACATTCAGTCCTGTTATAAAACCAAGCACCATTCAGCTTATTCTCACCATTGGACTATCTCAAGGATGGTATGTCAAACAACTACATGTAAGTAATGCCTTCCTTCATGGTGATCTACAGGAGCAAGTGTATTTGGCTCAGCCTCCAGGTTTTGAAGATTTATCTCATCCATATTATGTTTATCATCTTTATAAAGCTTTATACAGATTGAAGCAGGCTCCTCGTGCATGGTACCTCAAATTCAGTACCTTTATTCAACAAATAGGATTTACACGATGCCCCTATGATCAATCCTTATTTTATCGCACTCAAGGATCATACATTCTCCTTTTACTTATTTATGTTGATGACATTCTTTTAACAGGCAGCTCATCTTCACAAATTACCAAGCTTATTGCCCATCTCTCTGCTGTCTTCCATATGAAAAATCTTGGTGACATTCATTATTTCTTAGGACTTCAAATTGCTTGTGATGAGTCCACCTTCACAGTCACTCAAACAAGGTATCTGTTATCTCTTCTTCAAAAGTTTGGCTTTAACGGTGCCAAACCAGTAAGCACTCCACTAGCATCAGGCTCTTCCATGTCTGCCACTAATGGTGTTCCCTTAGTTGATCCTTCTCATTATCACTGTTTGGTTGGTTCTCTACAATACCTCACCCTAACCAAACCAGACATTTTGTTTGCTATACATCACGTCTTCAGATTCATGCAAGCACCTTGTTGTAACCCATTTTTGGGTCCCCACATAAAAAATAATAAAATACAAAAAAATTCAAAAAAATATATTATCAAAAAATATAACAGTGAAAAAATGCCAAAGCGCCCTAAAAATGCTCAAAAATTGATTGAGGATGTTCAAAAATCAAAAATTAATTTTTGACAGTATATCATTGACTGATGAGAGCCCCAATGATAAAGAAAATTCAATTTGTGGAAGAAAAATGCAAAATCAGAAGTTTATGGACTCAATGAAATTTTATTAAAGGTTTAATTGCATTTATGAAGATTTTAATTGCAAGAAAAATTGATTTTGGAGTTAATTTGGGCTTTAATTAGGAGAAATTAATTTTCTAGGGTCAAATTATAATTTTTGGAAGTTAATTTGGTCAAATCAGGGGCTTAATTGCATAAATGTTGACGTTTAATGGCCAATTAGGGACTGAATTGAAGAAATCTGAGACCAAGGATTAAATTGTAAAACGCGCGCAAATGGAGGGCTGAAATTTGAATCTGACGCGTTTTGGCGCCAAATCCATTTAAATGAAACGACGTCGTTTCATGCACTGTTTATATAAAAAAAAAAAAAACCCAAAACGGTGCCGTTTTGAACGGCACCATCATCTTCTTCCCCTGGACGCGCAGAGAACAGGGGAGAAGAATCGTTTTTTTTCTTCTCTTTTCGCCTACTTTCTTTCCCGGCTTTGGCGCAATAAGACGCCCACAATTCACCCACTTGCCTGGCTTTTTATCTGTTGTAAGGTAGTGGAGGGGGCGGCCACACGTTGCCCTCCCCTGTTTTCCTATAAATACAGGGGAGGGCCGAGAGATAAAAAAAAAAAAAAAAAAGACCCGAGAGAGGGGGAAGAGAAGAGAAGGGAGAGCAAAAAGAGGGAGAAGAGAGGAGAGAAGGCAGAGAAGAAAACAGAGGAGAGAGAGAAGGAAAACGCAGAGCCACCACCGGCCACCCCACTGTCAGCGCCGCTTCCTGTCGCCACCAGCAGCTCCGCCATCGACGACAGCCACCACAGGTCAGCCCTCAACCCCTTATCTCGTTTTACTATTCATCTTCTTGGTTGCATAACGTGCACTGTGCACGTTCTGCATGCAAGAATTAATTACCCGATTACTGTGCATGTGCACAGTAACTTGGCAAATTAATTCACTGGTTACTGTGCACACAGTAACCCGGTTACTGTGTGCACAGTACCCAGCCATTTGGGCATGGGCTGGGACGTCAACCAGCCGATGTAAATGGGCTAGGTTTGGCCCAGCCCATGCAATTGGGCCTGATTCGACCCATTTAAAAAAAGAAAAAATATTATTGTTTTAAAAAATATTTATGATGTTCCCATTTTTTATTTATGTTATTTTTATTAATATCGGGTAGTATTTTTATGTCGTAAAAATACAAATCGGGTATTAAAATACCCGGGTTTTTTTGTCACAAACTTTCAAAAATACAAAAAAATTTAAAAAAATGTTTTTGTGCATACGACCAAGTATCTCAAATCTAAAAAATCATATCGTATTTTTCATATGTCAAAAAACAATTTTTTAGCATGCATTTTGGCTTTAATAACCAGTTTATTAAAGTCAAGAGAACATTGGCCAAAATCTCAAAAACAACAAAATATTTTATTTTGTTTGATTTTAGTATCAAGGATTATGAATTTATACGTAAATCGTATTCCTGATATTAAAAAAATATTTTCTTTTGACGACTCCGAATAGTTAGTTTTTTACCCGATAAAGATAAGGATCTCCTTACGGAGGATGACTTTTCTTAAATCGTAAACGAACCAACAATTCAAAAACCACAACATGATTTTAAATTTTATCAGACATTAAAACAATGCAGCCTACCTTAGGTAGGGCGTAGTTGGGGTGCTAATACCAGTTAAGGTTCCTAGTAACCAGAATACTAGGTGGCGACTCCCATTCCATATTTTCACATATAGAGACAAGAATTCCTTGTCTCTCCCTTTTTGCCAGGAATAAATATTCTGATTTTTTCTTGAGGGTGGACGATCGCCGCGCCGCCGCACACGTGCGACATAATGGCGACTCCACTGGGGATCTTGTGGACTAAGTTTTTTTTCTTTGGATTTATTGTGTTTTATTTTTAAGATGAATTTCCCTTACTTGGTTGCTCATATGCTTTAAATTTGTACATATTGTGTCATGCATCATTCATATGAGAGTTTGTACTGAAAAACTTTTAAGTTAAGTTGGGGACTAGCAGCTTACCTTATGACTTTTAGTCAAGGTTTAAGTTTGTGTAAACCCCAACTCTTCGCTGAGTGCTTAGACTGGTAATAGTTGGTACACGTGCCATCTCATTGCCTACAAGCCCCCATATTGCCTCCACGAGGGCGATCACTGGGACAGCAAGAGACCCTTTTTTAGAGACTGAATAGCAAACCTACCCATGTTCACATAATAAAACCTGTCCTTAGTTTGTATGTGCTATCGTTATTTGCATCCGAGCAAGCCCTTCTTGAAGCATCTTGAACTCCAGACTTTTGGGTGACACAATGACTGTCGCTCAGAAAATTTTCATTGTAGAGTTTGTGCAAGAATCAAGATTCTTGTTTCATCATACAAGAGTTGCGACCATATGTCACCCCTCGAAGGGCGAGTTCGTCATATAGATTACATGTTCATACATTTAACATGCATACATGTCAGATTGAAATATAGGTCCCCAAAAAGTTTACAACACCCGACTTCGAGCAAGAAACATGGAAGATGAAGAGCGTGCTCAACGTGAGGCCTATTTGAACGAAGAGTTGGAGTATCTGAAAATAAGTGTGGCTCATCTCACTAGCTTACTCAAGCAAACACTAAGAAATACCTATGATGAAGGTCCTTCTAATCGACCGATCACCTTTGATCCAACTCCTATTACAGTTCAGCCTGAGGAAAGAATGAGCGAACATGGTCAAGAACCTCAGCAAAATCCAACATTTGTGCAGTCAACGACACCTGCACCATCCCCAACAGTCGTGAAGGCATCTGCTAATGAGTCCCACAAGGCTAAGTCATCTGATAGCATTGATCAAGCTAAGATAGAGGCACTGGAAGCTAGACTCAAAGCCATTGAAGGGATAGACTTATATGACCCGGTCCGGGCAGCAGAGATGTGTTTGGTCCCAAATGTGGTTGTCCCAAAGAAATTTCGTGTTCTTGAATTCATCAAATACAGTGGAACACAATGCCCCATGACTCATCTCAGGTCATACTGCAATAAAATAGCTGAGGTAGTACATGATGAAAAACTACTAATGCACTTTTTCCAAGACAGTTTAAGTGGGGCAACTTTGAGTTGGTACATGAGATTGGATAACACAAAAATTCGCAACTGGAAAAATCTTGTGGATGCATTTGTCAAGCAATACAAATACAACATGGACATTGCGCCCGACAGAACCAGTTTGTCCAATATAGAGAAAAAGGATAAAGAAAGCATAAGGGAATATGCTCAAAGATGGCGAGAATTAGCTGCTCAAGTACATCCCCCACTTCTGGACAAAGAGATGGTCTCTTTATTTGCCAACACACTTAAAGCACCATATTACGAACATATGATGGGTAGTTCAGCCCAACAATTCACTGATGCTGTGATAATGTGTGAACGCATAGAGCAAGGTGTCAAGAGTGGTAGAATTGCTGCACCAACCGAGAAAAGAGGCGTTGAAAGAAAAGAGGTTCACCATGTTGCAGATGGCTACATGGGTAAAACAACAAATACATCCCAAAATTACCATACTCCATCCCAAATTGCCAACATCAGAAAACCTGAACCCCAAAACTTTCAAGCCAAAAGCCAAATTGGAAATTTCCAAAGGGTTCAAGAACAACTACCTCCACTACCGTTACCCCTGAATGAGATGTATCAAAAGCTATTGAGCATCAGGCAAATAGCTCTAGAACCTCTGACACCTCTGCAACCACCTTATCCTAATTGGTACAAGCCAGAACTCAATTGTGAATACCATGCCGGTATTACTGGGCATAGCATCTATACCTGCAACGCCTTCAAGAGAAAGCTTCTGCAATTAATCAAGGCTGGTTGGATAGAATTGGAAGACGCCCCTAATGTGAATACGAACCCGTTGCCTAATCATGCTTGAAGCATATTAGGATGAAATGTTTGGGGAATTGGAAAGCATCAATGGTCCAGCATGATAGCTTGAATTTTGTAGAACTCAAATTTTAACCGTGGTGTTGTTCCGCATTGTCTTTGAGTCCTCTACGCAGAGCTTTTGAGAGGAGTTTAGCCTATGAACAGATTCACCAAAGCCTGCCTTGTTATTGCCTTTTGTTAATGCTTTTTAACAAGACCTTCTCTATTAATGAGCTTCTCTTGTGAAATAAGATCATGTGTTTTCTTGTGTTCACATCACTCTTCTTTGTTGTTATTACATGTAAATAACATTTTGAGCGCAACTTTGCTCACAACACTACAACATGAAGAATCCTTTGGTGTTCCTTTCTTCCAAACCCATACATTAATCTCATATGTTTTCAAGGATATTTTTTTGGGACCTCCAAAGTGAGTACAAAAAAACAAAAATCGTGTTGATATTTGTCCAAAACAAATGCATTTTGAAAATTCAAGTGATTCCTTAAATAGGTACACATATACCTAGAAAACTTGAAAGAAAAAAAGACAACAAAGACAAACAACATTATGAGGTGACTCAAAAGCTGAGTTTTATTTGACTGAATAAATCACTTTGCTTACGCGCATGAAAGCAACACCTATCGATCCTCAATGTAGTGCATTTGAGATGAGGAAAGGCCATCTTTGATAATCCTTTCACAAGGCTAAAATATGTCCGTTGCAGTCCCATTTTGAGCCTAGTAATGTTTTTTGAAATAACCTTGACTAGGATCACACCCCACACTGGGGGGCAAAATAAGAGAGTTTGTTGTTTTTACCATCCAGACAAAGCAGTGAAGATGGGTGTTGGAATTGATCATGTAATATGTCATCTTTCATTATCATCCAAATGAAACAGTGAAGATAAATACTGCAATTGGTTAAAAGATTTGAGCTTCTCATAAAAACAACTCATATGATTGTGCTTAACGAAACAAAAACAAAGAAAACAAAGAGAAAATCCCAAACCCGACACTGGGGGGCAGGACAACTCATTTTGAAAAAAACAAATCCAAAAGACAAAAGGTCAGGAAACAAGCACAAGTGATCCCTAGTCGTGAAATCCTTTAAACACCTTTTGAGCCTGCAACATATCCATGTTCTTCGTAACCAATAGCCAAAGCCTACATTACATACCTGATAAAGCCCTTTCTGATCAAAGGCAAGCAATCTTGATCGGTATGTAGTGCTTTCTCGCGCGGGTCAAATCATTATTCATTCAAATAAAATAAATACTTTGAATCAATTCGGTTCTCAATAACCCTCAAATTGACATTTAAACCTTTTGTGACCAACCATATGTCACTTTCATCTTTAAACAAAAGCAAAAAGCTTTCATCACTTCAAGAAACCTGTCCATAGGAATCGCTTGAATTTTTTAAAACAAGTTTATTTTGAACCAATATCAAAATCATTTTTGTGATTGGAATAACTTTGAAGTTCTAAAAAGTTTGCATGAAAACATTTCATTGTATAAAAAACCCAAACTTACTTTCACATATCCTCACCCCAAACTAAACCCAAGTTGAACACTTAGGGGGCATGATCAAGCTGGGGGGCAATCAAAAACACATGGTAGGGCTGGCTCCATGATTCCTTTTCTAAGGAAAATGTCGGGCAAAATTGGTAACTCTTGAGATAAAGGGTGAAGGACAAAGATGTATGATGACATCAAACACTTCCCAGAGGTCAAGATCACAATATGTAACCCGAGTAAGCAAAACTGAAAAAGCCATCGAAGTTTACTACCAACACTACAACTTTTGAGAGAGAAGAAAGACACCATGAAGAAATGGGGGCCTATATTTCTCAGGTAAGTATACATGCATATCAATCATAATGCATTTGCTTTTCAACATTGACAATCATTGTTTCAACATCAACTTTTGGGTAGTGCGTTTTATAACCCTACCTCCCTTTGAGTGCGCCTTTGAGCCCTCACCTCCTTTTGAGTGCGCCTTTGAGCCCTCATCCCTTGGGTAGTGCGTTTTCTAACCCTACCTCCTTTTGAGTGCGCCTTTGAGCCCTCACCCCCATTTTAAGTGTGCCTTTGAGCCCTCATCCCTTTGGTAGTGCGTTTTTTAACCCTACCTCCTTTTGAGTGCGCCTTTGAGCCCTCACCTCCATTTTGAGTGCGCCTTTGAGCCCTCATCCTTTCGGTAGTGCGTTTTCTAACCCTACCTCCTTTTGAGTGCGCCTTCGAGCCCTCACCTCCATTTTGAGTGCGCCTTTGAGCCCACATCCCTTTGGTAGTGCGTTTTCTAACCCTACCTCCGTTTGAGTGCGCCTTTGAGCCCTCACCCCCATTTTGAGTGCGCCTTTGAGCCCTCATCCCTTTGGTAGTGCGTTTTTTAACCCTACCTCCTTTTGAGTGCGCCTTTGAGCCCTCACCCCTATTTTGAGTGCGCCTTTGAGCCCTCATCCATTTAGGTAGTGCGTTTTCTAACCCTACCTCCTTTTGAGTGCGCCTTTGAGCCCTCACCTCCATTTTGAGTGCGCCTTTGAGCCCTCATCCTTTTGGTAGTGCGTTTTCTAACCCTACCTCCTTTTGAGTGCGCCTTTGAGCCCTCAACTCCTTTGGTAGTGCGTTTTTCTAACCCTACCTCTTTTCGAGTGTGCCTTTAAGCCCTCGCCATCCAATTCTTCATATTTTTTCCATCTGGGTAGGTCACCCATTACAATGAGACCACTCTTTACTTTTATGTTTGGGCAGGTCGCCCATGAAAATAGACCAATGTCAGCGTGAGTGTGTAGGCTGGTCGCCCCTGAAAATAGACCACCTTAAGTATGTGTGGGCAGCTCGCCCGTGAAAATATACCATCTTTCTTCCAAAAAAACAAAGGGTTTGAACACATAGGATTTTGGTTCTGGTTAGAGGGGATTGCCGAAAGGAATCTCAGTCTATCCCAACCACACACAGGTTTTTTGGTTCTGGTTAGAGGCAATTGCCGAAAGGGATCTCAGTCTATCCCAACCACACATAGTTTTTTTGGTTCTGGTTAGAGGAGATTGCCGAAAGGGATCTCAGTCTATCCCAACCACACGCAGGTTTTTTGGTTCTGGTTAGAGGGGGATTGTCGAAAGGGATCTCAGTCTATCCCAACCACACACAGGATTTTTGGTTCTGGTTAGAGGGGATTGCCGAAAGGAATCTCAGTCTATCCCAACCACACACAGGATTTTGGTTCTGGTTAGAGGGGATTTGGCGAAAGGAATCTCAGTTTAGCCCAACCACACACAGGACTTTGGGTCCGGTTGAAGTTTTGGGTCAATCAAATTTTGAGACGATCAGTTTCGGAAGACCAATTTTGTTTTATCTTTACAACACTTACTATGCACAAATCTTTGCTCCGTAAGCATTGTAAAGAGAGGGGCAACTGTTGTAACCCATTTTTGGGTCCCCACATAAAAAATAATAAAATACAAAAAAATATATTATCAAAAAATATAACAGTGAAAAAATGCCAAAGCACCCTAAAAATGCTCAAAAATTGATTGAGGATGTTCAAAAATCAAAAATTAATTTTTGACAGTATATCATTGACTGATGAGAGCCCCGATGATAAAGAAAATTCAATTTGTGGAAGAAAAATGCAAAATCAGAAGTTTATGGACTCAATGAAATTTTATTAAAGGTTTAATTGCATTTATGAAGATTTTAATTGCAAGAAAAATTGATTTTGGAGTTAATTTGGGCTTTAATTAGGAGAAATTAATTTTCTAGGGTCAAATTATAATTTTTGGAAGTTAATTTGGTCAAATCAGGGGCTTAATTGCATAAATGTTGACGTTTAATGGCCAATTAGGGACTGAATTGAAGAAATCTGAGACCAAGGATTAAATTGTAAAACGCGTGCAAATGGAGGGCCGAAATTTGAATCTGACACGTTTTGGCGCCAAATCCATTTAAATGAAACGACGTCATTTCATGCACTGTTTATAAAAAAAAAAAAAAAAACCCAAAACGGTGCCGTTTTGAACGGCACCATCATCTTCTTCCCCTGGACGTGCAGAGAACAGGGGAGAAGAATCGTTTTTTTTCTTCTCTTTTCGCCTACTTTCTTTCCCGGCTTTGGCGCAATAAGACGCCCACAATTCACCCACTTACCTGGCTTTTTATCTGTTGAAAGGTAGTGGAGGGGGCGGCCAACAATGGCCGCCCCAGCACGTTGCCCTCCCCTGTTTTCCTATAAATACAGGGGAGGGCCGAGAGAAAAAAAAAAAAGACCCGAGGGAGGGGGAAGAGAAGAGAAGGGAGAGCAAAAAGAGGGAGAAGAGAGGAGAGAAGGCAGAGAAGAGAAAGGAAGAAGCAGAGAAGAAAACAGAGGAGAGAGAGAAGGAAAACGCAGAGCCACTGCCGGCCACCCCACTGTCAGCGCCGCTTCCTGTCGCCACCAGCAGCTCCGCCATCGACGACAGCCACCACAGGTCAGCCCTTAACCCCTTATCTCGTTTTACTATTCATCTTCTTGGTTGCATAACGTGCACTGTGCACGTTCTGCATGCAAGAATTAATTACCCGGTTACTGTGCATGTGCACAGTAACTTGGCAAATTAATTCACTGGTTACTGTGCTGGGACGTCAGCCATTTGGGCACAGTACCCAGCCATTTGGGCATGGGCTGGGACGTCAGCCAGCCCATGTAAATGGGCCAGGTTTGGCCCAGCCCATGCAATTGGGCCTGATCCGGCCTATTTAAAAAAAGAAAAAATATTATTGTTTTAAAAAATATTTATGATGTTCCCATTTTTTATTTATGTTATTTTTATTAATATCGGGTAGTATTTTTATGTCGTAAAAATACAAATCGGGTATTAAAATACCCGGGTTTTTTTGTCACAAACTTCCAAAAATACAAAAAAATTTAAAAAAATGTTTTTGTGCATACGAACAAGTATCTCAAATCTAAAAAATCATATCGTATTTTTCATATGTCAAAAAACAATATTTTAGCATGCATTTTGGCTTTAATAACCAGTTTATTAAAGTCAAGAAAACATTGGCCAAAATCTCAAAAACAACAAAATATTTTATTTTGTTTGATTTTAGTATCAAGGATTATGAATTTATACGTAAATCGTATTCCTGATATTAAAAAAATATTTTCTTTTGACGACTCCGAATAGTTAGTTTTTTACCCGATAAAGATAAGGATCTCCTTACGGAGGATGACTTTTCTTAAATCGTAAACGAACCAACAATTCAAAAACCACAACACAATTTTAAATTTTATCAGACATTAAAACAATGCTGCCTACCTTAGGTAGGGCGTAATTGGGGTGCTAATACCTTCCCTTTACGCAACCAGTCTCCGTACCCGATCTCTAAAGACCAGTTAAGGTTCCTAGTAACCAGAATACTAGGTGGCGACTCCCATTCCATATTTTCACATATAGAGACAAGAATTCCTTGTCTCTCCCTTTTTGCCTGGAATAAATATTCTGATTTTTTCTTGAGGGTGGACGATCGCCGCGCCGCCGCACACGTGCGACACACCTCATGATACTCACCTCATTGTTGTGAAAAGGATTTTTCGGTATCTGAAAGGGACACTCAATGTTGGACTTCATTACATTCGCACTCATGTTCATGAACTTCATGGTTTTTGTGACGCAGATTAGGCTGGCTGTATGGATGATAGACGTTCCATTACTGGGTTCGCTATATTTTTAGGCAACAATTTGATATCCTGGGAGGCTAAGAAGCATGCCACTGTTTCTCGATCAACAGCTGAGGCATAGTATCGCGCCTTAGCCTCCACTATAGCTGAGCTCATGTGGTTCGTCCACTTACTCAAAAATATTGGCCACTGTATTCCTCCTTCTAAGCTCTATTGTGATAATATGAGTGCCATCTATATGGCTAAAAATCCAATATTCAATCATCGTACAAAACACATTGAAATAGATGTCCATTTTGTCCTAGAACGAGTTGCAAATGGTGCTCTTTCATTGGCTTATACTCCAAGATCCAATCAAATTACGGATATTTTTACCAAATCACTTTGTGCTGCAACGTTTGCATTAAATCATGACAAGCTCTGCCTCGGTCCAGCCCCACCTTAAGCTTGAGGGGGGATGAAGAAATATAGAAATATATGCAGAGATCCCATGCAAGATGCAAGTACAGAAATCCTGCATGGATCTTCTGCATACATCACTCTGTTGAGAGATCCCTTGCTATAATTCTTCATTCCATTTACTTCATGATTTCCATAATTCCTACATCAAATCATGTATGTGTGTGTGTGTGTGTAGTAAGAATCAATGACCTATAATGTACTGAATTATATGTAATTAATGCCTATTTAAAGGCACAAACAATATACATGAATAATAAGTTCAGCTTTCCTATAGTGAGAAACATCTTTAGACTGAATTTCTGGGAATACGATGTTCAAGCATTGAACTCCCCAGAGGTTTGAATATATTTTTAAATAATAAATACTTTTAAAAAAATACCTTGCGACACAATGTCACAACTAATAAATTGGGAAAGCATAAGTGCAACCTACATACTTTTGCTTTAGCTACTAATTTAATGCATAGCCTTTTTCTTCTTCTTTTTTCTTTTTTTTTCCTGGATACGACACATTCTGAAATTCCTGATGTGTTATCATAATATACTTGATTTAGCTCCTGCTAGCATATGTAAGCACGCTTCGTTATGAAGACCGTGAAGTTGACAGAAATATGGCTGAGAAGGATGCAAAGGCTCTTTATAAAGCAGGTGAGAAGAGATTGGGAACTGATGAGAAGACTTTCATCCACGTATTCAGTGAACGAAGTGCAGCACATTTGGCTGCTGTTGATTCTGCCTATCACAACATTTATGGAAACTCTCTGAAAAAGGTAAAATTTCTCAATGTTCTCTTGCCTCTCTTTCATCTTGTGGTTATTCTGTGAGGCAAATTCATTTGGAACAATTTCAGGCTATTGTCACGGGGCGCGGGCGATGCGACGTCGTCTGGCTACTGTCATGCCTCCTGTGTAAGGTGTTGTGTTTGGAAAGGGTTTTAATTATAAAATTATGATTAAGGTTCAGGAGTCGCCACCTAGTATTATGGTCACTAGGAACCTATGGTCTACGAGAGTCTGAGTAAGGGACTGGTTGTGCAAGGGGAAGACGCATCACCCCAGTGCACCCTACCTAAGGTAAGCTGCATTGTTGTTTGATTGTTTTTTTTTTTTCTGAGTCGTGTTTCTGTTGGTCTTTTCTAAGGCTCAATGCAGATCTCTCTTCATGAGAAAGTCTCTACTTTATTGGGTTAAATCCTAACCGTTCTAAAATCTAAATTTTAGCATCGCATCTCTTCACCTTGTATCTTTAATAATTGAGGGTGTACTTTATCATGTAATTTTACAACCCACAAATATTAAAGTCTACATCTGGATCCTAAAACAAAAATTGAAAAAAGATTTTTGACATGTTGGCCAAATCCTAATGGATAATCATAAAACTGGTTACGATATCCTTTTTTTTTTTTTTTAAATATGAAAACAATGCAATTTTTGTTTTTTTTTTTTTTTATGAAAAATATGCTTGGAAAAATTTTAGGATTTGGCCGTATGCAACAAAATATATATACATATATATATATATATATATATATAAATGTTTTGAATATTTTTTAGAAAAATATTTTGGAGAAAACCAGTATTTTAATATCGAATTTGTATTTTACAGTGTAAATATACAATCCAATATTATGCAAAATTGGTAGAAATCACTTTTTTTTTTTAAAAATGATTTTGGAATTTTTTAAAAAAATATTATAACACACACACACACAGATATATATATATATATAATTCACATCCTGCATGAACAATAGGACGTGAATTATATTTCACGCCTACTGTTCATGCAGTAGGAAAGGAAGAAGAAGAAGAAGAAGGGGAAGGGGAAGGGGAAGGGGAGAGGGCGGACAACCTGGCATGGTGGTGGTTGCTGTCACTGGTCTGGTTGATGGTGGTGGAAGAGTTGGTGGTCGGCGGTTGGAGCTGGTTGCAGGTCACGGCGGGAAGAAGAAAAGTTGCAGAGGAGAGAGAAACGTTGGAAGGAAAAAAGAAAGAAGATCACGGTGGCTGCTTGGTGGCCGGTTGGTGGTAGAAACGGTGGCTGAGGCTGTGACAGAGATGGTGGCCAGCGACAGAGGAAGCAAAAGAAGAAGAAAAAACATGTGGGAGGGGCTGCAGCGAGGAGAGAGAAACCGACAGTGGCTCTTGGTGGTCAGCTGGTGGTTGCGTTGGCTTCTTGTGGTGGAGATAATGGTGGGAAGACCGGTGATGAGGGTGGTGGTGGTTGAAGGCCACGGTGGAGAGAGAAAGAAAGAAAAAAATGTCTAGAAACCAGAAGAAAAACTAGTTTTTTGGTTGACTTTGGACCCGATTTTCCCCTTTCTCAGGAAATCCACCTCTATTTATAAGTAGTGGAAGAGGGCAATCTTTTCTACATTGAGGAAAAATTTTAGCCCTTGATTTAGTTGGGAAGGATCCCAACCATTGGCTCAAAGTAGGTATCATGAGTTGAAAATCTGCAGACAAAAGCTGATTGAGTAGGCCTTTTTAAGCCGTCACCAGTGCTAATATATTGTCATTTAGCCTAAACTAATCACATGGGGTTGTAGAAAAAGTATAGAGAATCATTTTAGTATAAGATTTGTCAAATTCGGTGGATGTTAGGTACATTAAATGTAGCTGCAAATTAGTCAACCATACCAGCTTTTTCAGAAAAAAAATAAAGAAGATAATGAACAGTGATTTTTGGTCAAAGTTCATTTCAGTCCTCTCTCTTTAATTGAGCCCTAATTGACCCTAAACATTTTTTATTTAATGCAATTAGGCCCTTAATTTCAATAAAATTAAATCTTGGTAAAAATTAAATTTGGTCTTCTTAAAATTCTGATATTCTCAATTAAGCCCAAATTAAACTCCTAAACTTAATTTTTCACCAATTAAACCCCAAATAAAATTAATTTGACTCATTTAAAGTATAATTACGTCCTTGTACTTAATTAAATCCTTCAATTGGACCCAAATTAATTCTTAAACATAATTAAAATTTAATTTGGCCCATGATTAAATCAAATTGGCCCATTAAAAATTTAATTATGTCATTGGACTTAATTTTTATGCAAATTCGTCCAATAATCGTTTAATTTGACCTTGAATTTGCATTTTTTCTTCATTTTTGGACATAATGAGGTACAATTAGGCCTTGAATTTCCTCCAAAATTGCAGCTTGATTCCCTGATTTGCTTTCTCTACATTGCCAGCCTTTATTTTATCTTTTTATTTTTATTTTTGAAATTGTTTTTTGATTTTTTAGGAATAACTCGGAATTGGATTATGACAACTATAAAGAAGGAAACTTCAGGCAATTTTGAGCATGCTTTGAAGACAATTTTACAATGCTCAGAGAATCCGGCAAAGTACTTTGTTAAGGTATCCTTCTAAATTTTTAACGTCTTTGATTTGGTTTTCTCTACTTCATCTGGTTACCGTGAAAACTTTTTTATTATTATTTTTCCCCATGAGGTGAAGTATGGGATGCAGGCAATCCATGTTGTGAAGACACATTAAATATTATGGTTTCATTAAATTGTTTATTTGATGTGGTAAAACTATAACGATGTTTTTTTTTTTAAAAAAAGGAAAAGTAAAGACAATTTCTTTTGCTTTACCACTAAAAATATCTTTAAAAAAAGATTCTGAGTTCTTTTCTTTCACTTTATATTTAAAATTACTTAACAAGCACGTATAAATTATATAAAAATACCTTAACTGATCATGGACAACAAATGATAGATGGAATTGTATATGTGAAAAATTTGATAAAATAAAAATGTTTTTGGATTATTAAATAAATTATATGCTAAAATAAAAATAAGTTAACAAAAGCTAGTACTCTTATTCCATGCTTAAACTAATCTCATTATGTGATGGAGGTTGACCGGTCCCTTGATCATCAGCATCATATTTTTTATCCTCTTCAAACTCGCCATATGCAGCTAAACGAGATCTCAACAACTCAAGCTCTTGATCTTTAATTGCCACAATCTTTTTAAGTTCTTCCACCTCCTTCTTCAAAATAACAATGAGTAATTAACTGTTATTTGATTAGTAAACACTAATTATTCTTATTTAAAAATCGAAATTAGGAGTTTCATGAATTTCAATTTCATTTTTCACTTCAAAATATACAGAGGTATTTTGACTAATTTCCTGATATTAATTGATTAGAGTTTTGTGTATTTTAGTATTATTTAAGATTACTTTTGTGAGATACATGTAAAGTATTTTAACTTTTTTAAAATTTAACAAAAATTAAAAAATTCTTTATAAGGGTAAAAATATTGTTCACCCAGTATTCAAAAAAGAAGGTAACTGCCATGCATTTCACTGCAAAAAGGAGAAAAATCTGTATGGCTTTACAATAAAGCAATGCTAAATTGTTAAGTTCAATTAATATGCTTACAAGGGAGTGACGATAAGTCAATAAGATAGAAATTAAACTTCTCATTCTTATTAAGCTTCCAAAAGTCACATTTTTTTATCAGTCATATTTAAGATTAATTTTGTGAGATAAGTGTAAATTATTTTGATTTTTTTTATGGACAAATAGACTTTCTTTAATGAAAAGGTACCGTGCAAAGAATCGTATCATGAATCTTTATTCATTAAAGATAAGTATGGAAAACTGAAAATTAGCTTCGATGGATGTTAATGCAAGTATAGAACTTAGAAGCAATCCTCATGGGGAGAGTTAACCCTTTATTGACATCTCCAATCACGGTGCCTCTAATGGTGATTTATCAATCACATAACTTGGCATAAAATGAACATATTGAATAACATACATGGTATACAAAAAATATTATGTGGTAAATTTTTTATTTTTGTATCCTTAGATTAAATTAATGTTCTGCTTATACTCCTATAGTTTAAACGTTTTCAATATTATCCCTCTAGTTTTTAAAATTACCAATGTTACCCTAATTGTTAAAAAGCTTATTGTTTAAAATTGGTTTTTTAATTTTTTTTTCCTTTTTTGGGAATCTTTTTAAGTGTTTTTATGACATATAATAACATATATGGGATCCTGAGAAGAAGTAAAAGAGAAATGTAAGGAAAATTGAAAGTTTTGATAGTTATTTAAAAAAAATGAAAAAATGGAAACAACTAAAAGTAAAGCGGAAGGTTTTTTAAAGTATTGAGATGGGAAGGTGGAACATACCTCATTGGGACTCAACCCTGACAGGCTGTAATACCCTGATAGTATTTTTTTTTTTGCCTGTAAATATTCTTGTCCTCCTCCTTTTTTGTTTTTGTGTTGAAGAAGATTGCGGTGAAACAATCATTCAATTTATTGTCAGGAAATTCCAGTAGTAAGTTTCATATAAGTTAAAAAGAGCAAATATATATATAAATCATTTATTCATATTCGTCTAGACACGAAAGGCATCGATATTGAGCCTTAGAACTCGTGAACAATCGAGGATCAAAAAATGATAAATGGAATATTTGAGCTATAATTAATATCATAAGAACACTTTGGTGTAGTGCCCATCTACTTGCTATAAAAAAGAATTGTGATCTCTCATCCTAATTACAAAATAAAAATAAGAACAATGTGTTTACATTCATACCCTTCGGAGAGAGAAAAATAGGCTTGGGTTGAAATGGCTTCTCAGTCTTTCTATTTTTTAAAACAACAAAATTACAATATAACCCTTTTACTACCGAAAAGAATCAAAAGACCGCTAGTAAGGGTGTTTTAATCTTTTTGATATGATTTTTGTTGTGATTCTCAAGTGGTGTTAGAGAATATTTATGTATTTTAAAACATCAATAAATTATTATTTAAATTTGGAGGTGGATATCAATGGGCATCTCTCTCTAAAATATACATGTCGACAGGTGAGTGTTGTTTTGCACCCTTTAGGTGTGTGTGCGGCACCTAAATTGCAATTGAAACACTGCCTTTCAGGAAGGTGTTCGATGCGCCTTACCGCCCCATCATGACTGTTAGGCACATTTCAGCGGTCGTGATGCAAAGGAGGCACCGACCTCGGGTTTTTTTCCCTCCACTTCCTCTCTCAATCCCTCTCCTTCTAGAAAATCGTGCTAAGTTATTGCAAAACACAAAAAAGTATGGTTATTTGTTTGTTAAGTAAATTGAGTCATCATTCTTTTTGATTGCAATGTATTTGATCTTGGAAATTATTTATTGAGCTAAATTTATTTTTTTCAATACCCTGGATATTTGGTTTTTATATAAGATTTGGTCCTTCAATTCTTTAAATGCAATGTATTTGGTTCTTGAATAAATTTATTGAGTAATTTTTTTTTATCTCATCCTTTACACTTGAATGTTTTATATTAAATCTAGTCTTCATTCTTTTAATTGTGATGTGTTTGGTCTAGGAAATCTTGATGTGAATTAATTTAATTGTCTTTGAATTTCATCCCTTCACATTTTATTTTGTGTATCAAATATGGTCCTTATTATTTTAAATTGTTGTTTTAGCTGTTCTTTATTCTTTTTTTTTATTGAAATTGTTTTTCAATTTCATCATTGGGAAGTCATTGTTTTTTTTTGGATTCGCCTTTTCATGTTATGATTCGAGGCCTCACGATCCATGTCACAAAGTTCTTCAAAGTATGGACTGTTGGGCTTTGGTCATTTAAAAAATAAAAATTTTCATTTCATCATCATTAACTTTGTTGAAAATTGGTATCTTTTTTATTATTATTCTTTTGTTGAATTTGATTTTTCTTTTCAACTTTGCCCTTCAATTCAATATTTGATGATAATTAAGGTTTGATCATCAATGTTTTGATTTCTAATTTTGATCCTTCACCTTTTTTTATCAAATTTTAATTTGTATTCCATTTCATTTTTAGATCCATAATTTTGATTTTTTTTTTTAAAAAGATTTGATCCCCATTCTCTTGGTTTTTATTTTGGATTCATTTGTTAATTTGATTTGTTTTTAAAATTTTTTCATTCAATTCCAAATTTTTGTTTATCCTCTTATTTTTTTTGTTTTCAAATAAGGTCCTTTTTTCCCTCAATTGCTTTTTTTAGTCCTTCAATTTTTTTTATTTCATCTTTCAATATTTTATTTATTGGGATTTGGTCTCCTTGGTTTTTCCTATTGCTTCTATGCCCTTACCTAAAAGTCAATTTGAGACAATTGTTACAGAGTCACATGCCAAGTGGGTTGCCTTTGAGTTGAACCCAAGTCAATTAAATCTTTATGTGTTATGAGAAAAGTCAAAATGATACCATTTGAGAAAAAAAAAAATTAACAAGTTTTGACCTATTTTGATTGGATTTTTCACGGTAGGTTTAAACCGAAACATGGTTCAACCCAAGTTTTTGGTCGTCTTACACTTGATTAAAGTGCTCTCCCAAGTTTATTTTGACGATCGTTGTTTTTACAATCACGTTTTCTCTAGTCTCATGAGCCATGTGAAGGGGTTTATCCAGGTAACCTGGGTTTTTCTAATGTTTCTTTTTTCATCCTTTTTTATTTTGTCCTTAAAATTTCAATTCTTTTTACAACTATTTTTTTTCTATTTTACCTTATATTGGGTTATCATGTCCATTTGGTTCTACTCACGGGTTTTGACAACAACACTTGGTTTTGCTAGTGCTTTGTTTTTTAATACTTTTTTTTCATTGCTTTTTTCCCCCTAGTTTTATCCTTCAATATTTTTATTCCAGGGGATTGAGAATTATTACAATGGTGTCTATGAAGAGTACATAAGAAATGCAAGAAAGTGAATCAATTGCGTGCCGATCCTTACCTATTTTCAGGGTCGACTTAAGGATTATCAGCGGCGTCCACGATCAGCCTTGCCCCCGCAGAAAGACCTTCATACCCCTTCCCTTGGGGACCTTGGGTGACTGAATACCCTTTTTGTCGCTTAACTACCCTTCGAGCTAAGGTGGAATACCCTTCAACTTACCTAGATTTTAGAAAGATCAAAAAGTCTCACTACCAGAAATTCGCTTAATACCAACGGAATCCCCGACAGAATATTTCTGTCGGTATTTTTCGGTCAAAATTACCGACGGCTAATTTCCATTCGTAATTTGGTCGGTAATTACCGACGGAATACAATCGTTGGTAATTACCGACCGAATTACGGACATAAATTTTCAAAATTAATGAAAAAGGACGGGTAGCTGACGTGGAGGTTTTGGCGGGTGATTTTTCCGACAGAATCACCGATGGATTCAAAACAGGCGACCCATACGTGTGATGGGACCGGTTCACCGTTCAAAATACCGATGGAATTGAAATGGCAGATCCGTACGGGTGACGTGATCGGGGCACCGTCAAAAATACCGACGGAATCACCGAGGGATTTGAAAAGCAGGTCTGTACGGTGACGTGTCAATTTCCCATCAAAATTAACGACAGATTCACCGACGTATTCACCGACGTTTTTATTCCGTCGGTGATGTTGTCAGAAAAGTGCATATATGGCCACTATGCGGACATGCTCCTCCCCCATATCTCCTTCTTCTTCCTAATCCTAACTCTCCTCATCTGCAAATAACCAGCCCCCCCTGGCCCCCAAATAAAAAATCTTGCTCATCTCAGCACAACAAGTTGTATTTCTTGAAGTTTTGTGGTCACAACATCCGTGTTCTGATTTACCAACGGATTTTATCAATTTTTGTAAGTAATTCTATCTATTTAAATTTTAACATTTAAATGTCAATTTTATTATTTTTTAGTATATGTATTTTTGTTAGTAGATGTACGTGTTTTATTGTTATTTCTCAAACAAACTTGTAGTATATGAATGTATAATTTTATACCTGTTATGGTTTGTTTTAGATTTTGTAAGATTGCATTTGTTTGTAAATTGTTAAAACTTTATGGAATTACCGAATTACATGTTTTGTTTTGAAATAATTAATAGCTTGCTTAATGAGTCCTTTTTAAGTTTTATCGATGGTATTGCAGAGTGGTAATTTCTGCTAATTTATATATATTAATTTGTATGGACGTTGATAAATGATAATGAATATTTAATATTTAGGAGAAGTTGTGATTGGTTTGTTAGATAATCTCGAGGTAAAGTAATATTTTTGCAAGTTTATTTACCTAACTTAGTTAATTAATACATGATGTCATTATAATTTCATAGAGGTTCGATAGAAGTCATGGATGATCGTTCATGGATGTATCTAGATTCACCCCAAGGATTGCGGAGGATGGATTATTGTAATGGGGTTCAAGATTTTATTAATTTCGCAACATCTATTCCCAAAAATTTTACTGGAGGCGGTATTAGGTGGCCATGTAGGAAGTGTCAAAATAAAAGGTATCTACATCCAGATGTTGTAATGATGCATCTTCTACACAAAGGGTTTATGGAGGATTACCAGTGTTGGTATGCACATGGAGAGGTATTTGTTAGTAATAGGAGAATGGGAGAAACGGTGGTTGGGTCAACTTCTAATGCTAGCAACGTGTATGAAGCAGCAAATGACAACACTAATCCTTACAGAAATATGGTTATGGATGCAATGAGAATGAATCAAGGTAATGTCAGTCAATGTCCAATCGTAGAAGAAGAAACCTAATGCAGAGGCAGCTAGGTTTTTTGATTTGTTGAAAGACTCTGACGAACCATTATGGGATGGCTGCACAAACCACAGTAAATTGTCAGCCGTGGCATAGGTGTTCACCATCAAGTCAGATCACGGGCTGAGTGAGGCCGGGTATGACAAAATTATTGATTGGGCAAGAAGCATTTTACCTGAAGGGAACAGGCTGAAAGAGAACTTCTATGCTGCGAAGTCCATGATGAAACCCCTCGGTTTAGGATACTAGAAAATTGACATGTGCCCTAACTTTTGCATGTTATACTACCTTGAAAATGATGAGATGACCGAGTGCATGACATGCGGGCATTCCTGTTACAAACCCAGAACTGGCAGGGGAAAGACTCTAGTGGCGTATAAAAAACTTAGATATTTCCCGATCACACCTAGACTGCAGAGGTTATTCATGTCACGAAGGACTGTTGAGCACATGACATGGGACCAAACACATGATGTGGTTGATGGTGCATCCTTTTGACGGCGAAGCGTGGAAACGCTTTAACAGTGTGCATCCTGACTTTTCAGCTGAATCAAGGAATGTCCGTCTTGGGTTATGTACAGACGGATTCAACCCATTTGGGTCATTTGCTGCTCCCTATTCTTGTTGGCCGGTCATACTCACAGTTTACAACTTGCCACCGGGAATGTGTATGAGGCCGGAGTTCATGTTTTTATCTACTGTCATACCCGGTCCAAGCAGCCCGGGGCGGAATATAGATGTTTGTCTTCGACCGTTGATTGATGAGCTGGCGTAGTTGTGGTCCTCCGGAGCTCTGACTTATGATATATCGAGGAAACAAAATTTCCTTATGAGGGCCGCTTTGATGTGGACTATCAATGATTTTTCAGCTTATGGAATGCTTTCTGGTTGGAGCACACATGGGAAACTCGCATGTCCATACTGCATGGAAAACAACAAGGCATTCACGCTAGCAAACGGAGGTAAGGCTTCTTTTTTTTACTATCACCGTCGCTTCTTGCCACTTAATCACAGGTTCAGAAAGAACATAAAAGATTTCTTTGTTGGCAGAGTTGAAAAAGATGTTGCATCCCTGCGTCTTTCTGGTGAAGAATTGCATCATGTTGTATCAGAGTACGGTGACATTGTGTTTGGCCTTCAATCAGGTAAGCAAAAGTTTCCTGGTTTTGGTTTGACCCATAATTGGGTAAAGCGAAGTATCTTTTGGGAGCTTCCTTATTGGAAGACCAATCTTCCCCGCCATAACCTTGACGTCATGCACATTGAAAAGAACGTTTTTTAGAATATTTTAAACACCGTCATAGATGTGAAGGGGAAGACAAAAGACAACATCAAGTCTAGATTGGATATAGCTTTATACTGTAACCGTAAAAATATGGAGTTGGTTTATGAGGAGTCACGGGTCGCAAAACCAAGGGCAAGCTTCGTGTTAGAAAAAAACGCACAACTGCTAGTCTACAAATGGCTTAAGAGTCTGCGTTTTCCGGATGGACATACATCGAACATATCAAGACTTGTTAACATAGAGGATTGCAGATTGTATGGAATGAAGAGTCATGACTGCCACATGTTTATACAAACACTCATCCCATTAGCTTTTCGTGATTTGTTGCCAAAGGGAATATGGGATGCACTGACGGAGATCAGTCATTTCTTCGGAGATATATGCTCCAGCAAGTTGAATGTTGAGCACATTGAGAGGCTTCAAACGAATATCATCGAGACACTATGCAAACTTGAGATGATATTCCCTCCTTCATTTTTTGACTCAATGGAGCATCTCCCTATACATCTATCGTTCGAGGCAAAAGCTGGAGGACCAGTGCAGTATAGATGGATGTACCATTCGAACGGTTAGATATTACAGTTGCAATGGAATTCATATCTAAAAATATTTTATATGTTTTTTTTAATTGGAAATACTTGAATTGTAATTCAATGCAGGTACTTATTTAATCTCAAGAAAAAGGTTAATAACAAGGCGCATGTAGTGTCAATCGCCTATATTATTGAAGAGATCTCAACATTTATCTCGTACTATTTCGAACCTTATCTGAGAACAAGAATCAATCGCGTTCCACGGCATGATGATGGCGGTGAAGTGCCTTCTAGTGGGAACTTGTCAATATGGTCCAATACTGGACGACCCACACCTAAAAATGCCATAAGAGGAAGATATTTGTTGGAAATAGAATTCAAACAAACACACAACTATATTCTATTTAACTGTGATGAGCTGAGACCATTTATTCAATAAGTTTATATATGTGTAATACTAATTAAACTTTGTCAGTAATATACTACTAATTATATATTGTGAAATCATACACTCATTATCACTTGTATGCAGGCAACATTGACAATATTTGCTCTCCAATAACTCGCAGCTGACCGACTCCTAGATCTTTCAATTACAAGATGAACAATTTGCCACATGGTTCAGAACACATGTAAGCACTATCACAAACTCATTCTAACTTGGAAAATTATTGTACGTACGTATGCATGTCATTACAAGATTCTCATTCATTTACCGTTTATTGATGTACATTACATGTATACAAGGTTTATCAAATGGGAAGAAGTGCGTCTAAGTCATTGTCTTCACTAAGTCTCGGGCCTGAAAGAAAAGTTAAGTGCTACAATGGGTATTTTGTCAATGGATATGTTTTCCATACTAAAGAATACGAGCAAGGAAGAAAGACATACAACTACGGTGTTTGTGTTAAAAGATCCACAAGTAGTGAGTTAGAAGTTGACTACTATGGTAGAATAGAAGAGGTCGTCGAACTACAATATCATAGCAAGCAGAATACAGTGTTTTTATTCAAATGTTGTTGGTATGACACGACAGACAGAGGAATCAGAGTTGATACGCACCATGGTCTAGTCGAAATCAACTCAAAAGCTAGACTCCGCAACATAAACGATGTCTTTGTTTTTGCAAAGCAATGTCAACAACTTTATTACACATACACCCCTTCATTTAGAAAGGATCGATCAAGAGTTGATTGGTTGCTCGTTTTAAAAACGAAACCACGAGGTCGTGTCGAGGTTGTTCAGGATGAGAACGAAGACACAAGTGTGCGGGATGAAGTCTTTCAAGTTAGTGAGTTGGTTAAACCATATCGAGTTGCTCCTTCGATTGAATTGGAAGAAAATTCAAATTTTCGTGTTTCCAATCATAGTCTTGTTGATGTTGACGTAGAGGAGTTGAACGTTGTTTTGAGCTCTAGCGGACAAGCAAATGTTGATGAAGAAGATGATATCCATATTGAAGATTGCGATGAAAGTGATGACTATTCAATTGATGACGAAGAAGAAGATAATTCTGAGTAACTATCAAAACAAAGCCCTGTGTAAAACCCTTTTCTTCATGTAATTTACATTATGGATGATATATTTTGTAACACGAAATATATATTTATTGTTTAAGCACTGTTGCTATTGTTTTGTGCGATGGACAGTTTATTATTTTTTGCAGGAAGGTAAATAAAAAATACAAACACAACATCTCTTGTACATTGAACAATCACCGACGTCCATACCGACAGACAGCCATCCGTCGGCATCTCACAGAGAGTTCGAAAATAATTACAGCAAAATGCCACAATCACCGACGTCCATACCGACGGACCGCAGGCCGTCGGTATCTCACAGAGAGTTCGAAAATAATTACAGCAAAATGCCACAATCACCGACGTCCATACCGACAGACCGCAGGCCGTCGCCATCTCACAGAGAGTTCGAAAATAATTACAGCAAAATGCCACAATCACCGACGTCCATACCAACAGACTTTATCGACGTCCGTACCGACATAATCTTTCTGTCGGTAAGTTGTCGGTGGTCAAATTTTACCGACAAAAATACCGACAGAATGTGTGCATCCCAAACAGCGAGAATTGAATGCACCTCTGACCGTGTTAGCTTACCCACGAAATCACTAACGGACCACGAAAAATATGGGGGGTAATTAAAAAATTCGGTGCGAAATTTAAAACTTACCGACGGATTTTTGCAAGTTACGGACATATTTAATTTAAATAATAATAATTTTATATGTCCGTCGAGAAATCCGTCGGTAAAACTGGATTATAAGTTCTTGCGTCCACCCCTTCAGTTCATTTTTTCTTCTCCTTCGTTTCTCACCCAATATTCTTCAAGGTTTTGATTTTTTTCCTCTCAAATCTTCAAGCTTTCTTCATCACATTAAAGGGTATGTGTTTTTTTCTATTTCATTTTATTTTATTTATAGTTATTTTTATGCTTTTTATGTTTTTTGTTTTGTTGAATTGTTTTGCAATGTACATAAATTTTTTGTTTCAACACATTATTAAGGTATGCATATTTCTTCCCTAAAGTCTATAGTTTTTTTAAAAAAATTTATTGAATATTTTTTATTGTTGTATTGGCATAATTGTTATTAGTTAATTTATTGAATATTTGTTGTTAATGTTGAATTTACCTTAGAATTAGTAATCGCATATGTTGGAATAATTAGTAATTTTACTCTATTATAGCATGATTTGTGTTTAATTATTTCCATTGTTTTTAATTGTTAGTTTATAATTCTTTTTTAATTTATTGAATATATTTTATTGTTGAATTGGCATAATTATTTAATAATTTGTTGAATTTACCATAGAATTAGTAATTGAATATGTTGGAAGAATTATTAATTGAATATGTTGGAAGAATTATTAATTTTACTCTATTATTGCATGATTTGTGTTTAATTGTTTCTATTTATTTTGAATTTATTGTTTTGTTGTATTGGCATAATTATTGAATAATTTGTTGAATTTACCATAGAATTAGTAATTGAATATGTTGGAAGAATTATTAATTTTACTCTATTATTGCATGATTTGTGTTTAATTGTTTCTATTTATTTTGAATTTATTGTTTTGTTGTATTGGCATAATTATTGAATAATTTGTTGAATTGTAATTGTTAATGTTGAATTTTCCTTAGGATTAGTAATTGAATATGTTGGAATAATTAGTATAGATTGGGTCAATTGGTTGTGGCTATTGTTAATATTTGCAGGTTTGTGGATTTGGGTAGTATCCAAGTATAGGGGAGGTGCTGCCGAATTTTTTTTAACATTTTAATTGAATTATATAACTATTTACATAAAATTGGTTAGATGCACAGAATGAAAACCAGAGCTACGTCAGGTCGCATCAAGTTCGTCTAGCGGCGAGGAAGATATTTCCTTAGGTGCCTCAGAAGAAGAGGCACCTACACCACTTGTGCCGTCAGCTGTTGCTGCCTCTTCCAGCGCTATTTCACATCGTAGAAGCGGCGTGCCTTCGCAGCGGAATACATGGACCAACAAGTACGAGGCACAATGGAAGGACGATCTTTCAATGTAAGTTTGTTAAGGTTTTAGTTTTTTTTTTTTAAAAAAAAAAAACAAATTTAAAACATAATTTATGAAGTCACTATTTAATTAATTTCATTTCTTTTCAGGTTCACAAACATTGAGGCCGCCCGAATAATATCATCGGCGTTTAAATCGTTGATGGAGATTCCATTGTTTCAATGGAGTCAGATATCCTGGCATCCTGAATGGATGCCTCAAATCAATGCCTGGTTTTTATAGATTTCAGGTTCGTGTTAATATATAATTTTCAGCTTATTTCTAATACATTCTTAATATAATTGTAAATAAATTATTAACATTTTAAAAAATTATTTTTTATACACAGAATCGATTCTGCTGGAGCGAGGAACATAACACTGTTGTGAGGAGGGTGTGGGAAAATCATGCGGCAACTAGGTAACATCGAAAACAATACAACTTTTTTTTACAAAAAAAATTATGTTTCAAAATGTAATTTTTGCTTGGGTGAAGTAGGTTGCGTGATTTTTGGTACGAAGCCTAAAAAAAGGCAAAAACAACTACGAGGGATAGGGGGTTCCAAGGCTGGAACGATGTTGCGGTTTGGAGGGATTTCAAACCGATATACATCCCGGAGGATATATGGCCGCACTATCTTGAGCACATGACGTCTAAGCAGTTCACACGACGCTCACAGTCCGGTGCTGGCAACCGGAATCGGCCAATTCATGGCTCGGTGACAACGCACATCGGCGGCTCCGTTCTGTTTGTTGCACATGCGAAACGGATGGTAAGATTAATTTAAATGAAATATATCGTTCAATTAATTTGTTGTTAATAAATTTTTTTCATTATAGGCTACGACTCTTGGACGTGAGCCGAGCCCTATGGAACTGTTTGTGGAGAAGCACGTGCGGAGTCAAGACTGCCAAAAGAGGGTGTAACAGTTCGTTGACAGCCGCGCTCAATATTTTGTGGTATGTTTGTTCAACCATTTTATTTTGTAAGTTATTATTATGTTTATTGAATTGAATATGATGATTACTTTTTTTTATTTTCAGGAGACCTATAATAATCGGTTGAGGGAGACATACGGGGACGATCCTTCGACCCATCCGGAATTCGATCCGGATTTGTGGATGGAGGTTGGATCGTCAGGTGGACCCGATAAGAATTGGGTTTACGGGCTCTCCAACACTAGGGCCGACAACTTGCGGATGACCCGTACTGCTTCAACCGTTGGGAGCTCCCAATCAGTATCGAGCTCCCAATCTAAGGAGTTTGTGGCCTTGCAGCAAAGGTACGACCACCTATCAGAGGCATACACACAACTCAAAGAACAATACAGAGCATAATCTGAACAACAAAGAGCGTCCTATGAAGAGCTTCGTCAAATAGTCATGAACATGACGCAAGGTGGAACATGTGCACCCAATCCTTTTTGGCCGCATAACAGCCAACCTCCTCTTCCTCCTTCTCCTCCTCCTCCTCTATATTAATTTTTAATAAATATTATTTACATTTAAAATTTCATTTAATGTTTGAAACATTTCATTTTGTAATGAATATTATTTATCTTTCATCTTTTGTTTTTGATGCTTAATATAAATTTTATTTGCATAATTGGTTTTTATTACCATTAATTTATATCAATTTATATTATATATTCTAAATAATTATAAAAAAAATAAAAATAAAAACAATTACAAAGGGATTTACCGACGGAATAAATCCGTCGGCATTAGACAGTAGTCGCGACCATCACCGACAAATTTCCAGACGGATAAATTCGGTCGGTGTTTTCATGAATCACCAACAGATTTACCTACGGAATTATTCCGTCGGAAAGTTATAATACCAATGAATTTACAAACAGTATGTTCTGTCGGTATTTCAACAATTCACCGACTACGTTACCGACGGAAAGTAATCGTTGGTGAATTGTGATATCACCGACGGAATAAATCCGTTGGTATTTTTGAAGCGGGAAACTTTTTTTTGGCGCGCAAATTTCGTCTGTAAAACCGTCGGTGAATGAGTTTTTTGTTTTTCCAACTGATATAGCGACAGAAAGTGGAATCACCGACGAAAGGTAAGCCGACGGACGTAATCCGTCGGTAATGTAGTCGGTAAATAATTTACCGACGTACTATCAATCACACACCGACGGAATATTTTCGTCGGTAAAACTATTATTTCTTGTGGTGTCTTCCCCAGAATGCGCAAACGACTCTGATGGTTATGAGCCAAGTCGAGGGCTTTATTGTATCAACATTGGTCTTTATTATAATTTTTTTAACTTTTTTTCTATGGTGTCAAGTTGTGGATTTTTTTCGTTCTTTAAAATCTAATAATTATGCTTGGGCATTGTTTTTTTACACTGCAGAAAAATCAATCTAGCCCGCAACGAAGCACGGGCCGTCTATCTAGTTTGTTACTAAAAAAAATCATTTTATCAAGTATTAAAAATCAATAAGGTTGGAGACAATAATTGTACTGACTTCTAAAAGTTCTACCTTCCATTATTTGAAAGGAGATATGAATGGGTGTAATTTTTTTTGTCATGGTAGGTAATACAATCAAACGATTTGGATATGAAGATGAGTAGAGTATTATTTAAGATTAATTTTGTGAGATAAGTGTAAATTATTTTGATTTTTTTATGAACAATAAACTTTCTTTAATGGAAATGTACCACGCAAAGAATCGCATAAGTATGGAAAACTGAAAATTAGCTTCGATGGATGTTAATGCAAGTATAGAATTTAGAAGCAATCCTGAATGGGAGAGTTAAACATTTATTGTCATTCCCAAGCACGGTGCCTCTAATAGTGATTTATCAGTCACATAACTTGGCTTAAAATAAGCATATTGAATAACATATATAGAATACAAAAATATTATTTGGTAAATTTTATTTTTGTATCCATAGATTAATTAATGTTCTGCTTTTACTCCTATAGTTTAAACTTTTTCAATATTATCCCTCTAGTTTTTAAAATTATCAATATTACCCTAATTGTTAAAAAGCTTACTGTTTAAAATTGGTTTTTGAATTTTTCTTTTTTGGGAATGTTTTCAAGTGTTTTTATGACATACAATAACATCTATTTAAAGGAATATGAGAGGGAGTAAAAGAGAAATGTAAAGAAAATTGAAAGTTTTGATAGTTATTTAAAAAAAGGAAAAAAATGAAAACTATTTAAAAAAAGTTAGGGTAAATTGAAAGGTTTTAATTAAATTATTGAGATGGAAGTTGAACATACCTTATCGAGACCTGGCCCTTTCAAATATTCTTGTCTCTTCTCCTTTTTGTTTTTGTTGAAGATTGAGATGAAACATCAATTCATTTATTGTTAGAAACTCAAGTAGTCATCAGTTAATAAAAGCAAATATTTAATATTTTAATCATTTATTCCAAATTTTTCTTAGACACGCAGGCATCAATGAAAGCAAATATCTAATATTAACCATCATCCAACCATTTTAAATTAAATGACATCCAATTAAAATCACTTTATTAATAAAATAAAGAAAACGAAATGAAAGCATTTAAATGGAATTTCCAAAATAATGAATATAACAAACATATATAAATTGAAATAATCTGATTTGTTATTTCAATCTGACGCCAAAGATTTTTGGTATACTTACCCCTGTCAAACGCGTAAGAATGGGGAGGTCATCTGATCCTTTATATTCATACTGGTCGCTCAAACCAAGATGTAGCATGAGAAGGGAGACATGAGTGAGTAACTCTCCACCTCTCCTCAATTGTTGAGTATGTTCTTTCCATGGACAATGAGCTGCTGCATATGCAACCATTTCTACCCAAACTTCATTTATCATCTCCCATCGCTTCTTTAATTCCAATGACCGCAATTGCCTGGTGAGCTTTTCCACACCAATTAGCACTGACTTTTCTGTTTTCCAGCGCCTTTGAAACGCTATATCATCATAACCATGTGATTCATTGTAGCGCCCCAGAATTAAATCAACAGTACCGAATCCTCGCAACTCTCGCAAGGTTTCTAGATATTCCTCATCACTGAATCCTTTAGAGAGCATATTTGGTCTTATCAACAAAAGATACATCATGTATTCAGATAAGCATCTGCCATTGATAACAAATTCTAAGGAGACATTACTTCCATCTTTATCACCAAGATAACAAATCTCTGTTGCGAGATGCCAAACAAGAATGCTCCGACTGAATTCTACTTCAGTCGTGCACCACTTGTAGTCCTCTCTTTCTAGCACACCATCTCCCCTTTGACCTATTATTTTACTTCTGAGGTTCTTATCAAAGACATTAAAATCTTCCTTAATCTTCTGAGCTTTCTTTCGAAGATGTTCGAAAATAAGACCTTGTAGTCCAACACTCAAATCTTTCCGATTCACATGCATCTGCCTCATCATTTCATCGATTCCCAGCAATTCAAAACATTTATGTGGCTTGTTTTCAATGGAAGAGCTGATCAGGTTATACTGTGATATGGATCTCGACCACCTCTCGCTTGTAATTAACTTCCTTAGCTGAGAATAAATTGCACTAGTCAGGGCGTTCCCTCCTTTACCAATCAACCAAATCATTGTCCAGTCAGACAAAACAAGGCATAAAAAGGCATAAAACTCGAGAAAAACAGCGGCCGCAAACAATAAATACGTAATTGCAATGTCGGTCGTTGAGTAGGCGTCCTTGTCAATCTTGACTTGGAAGGTAATAAACGCAGTAACAGAGAGCAGAAAGCTGATAGAGCGAAGAATGATTCCAGAACGGGAGTAAATCAGAGGCGCTTTAGTATAAAGCATATCATATATCAATCCAAGCTCAGCCTCTACCACCTTGAAGGCACCGTCTGCTTTATTGTTGGAAATCAGCCCTCGGCTTCTTATTAGTGAAAGAATGTCAGGGACAAGATCCTGCATCATAAACTTGGATATATAAGAAAAAATATAAGCTTGAAGAAGATAATTTCCCTGGAGGTCTTGTATACGAGTTTCTGATATTCTCGTATGACTATAGGAATCCCAAAAATCTGAGAGAGAAGAGTTTTTCAAACTCTTAGAGCATGAAGACCAAAGCACCCAAGTCCTCTCTGCATACTTAACAATGCCAACAATGAACATTGGGATCGCTATGAATGTGAGGATACCGCTACCCCAGGACCTTGAGAAGACATAAAAAGCCACTCCGACTTGGACTACAAGACCAAGTAAATGCCTTAACCACAACTCATTATCTTCAATCGAGTATGCAGTAATTGTGTCTGGGCCACCAAGGTGCAGGAGTAGAAAAGGTGCCCAAAATGTCTGGATGGAATTGTTTGCTTTCTCTGAACTGTCACCTGATGAATCTCCTTGGCTCCTGGCTAGATTACCCAGCGCAACAGTTGCCACCATGTCTGCTGATAGATATGCAGACCAAATGAGAATCCTGATCCAGATTCTGCCAGTGGTCTTTCGTCGAGACCCAAATATGATGAGGATGGTTTGTAGTAAGAGACTAAGCAAAACCATTCCTCGAATCTCCCAATTGTTCCATAAATTTAAGACTTCTTCAGGCAATTTTTTAAGCATTGTCATCTTTCCTCAATCGTGGAAACTAGTTCTCTCGATGAACCCCAGAAGAAACTGTTTTGTAAGATGAAAAGTAAATATGGATATCTCTTAAAAAATCTCTTAAAATGAATAGCGAAATGACTCTTATGAGAAAAGAATTCTGCTGTAGATTTTGGGTAAGGTGTCATAAAATAGGAGTTGCTGCATATTGTTGTTGCAGCAGCATGCAAAGAAAAAGGTATGGGATGCATTACAAATTGATAATATATGGAAGTGAATTCTGGGATATATCTCCTTAACTTAAAGCTTGCATTACCAGCTTTTGCAAACCATAGTTACATGTACAAGTAAGAATTTGGTACCTGTCATGGGTACAAAGCAACGAAGAGATGCTAAATAGTAATAAAGAGATGCTGTGCAAGAATGAAGAGACTTTAAATTAGTTGCTTGCACCCCCCCCCCTGAATTCGGAATATCAATTTGAACTTTATCAAGGTTTTGAATATGAGACTACCATTTACAGCTACTGAGTTTCTGCCTTGCATCAGTGGAATTTCGCATCTTAACCTAATCAACGATACTCATCCTCTCAACGAATAAAACAATGAGTTCATCCAATATGTTTTCATTCTCAAGAGATTCTAGCTAGATAGGCAAAGGCTTTGCTGCTTTGCACAATTTCTGCGGGTGAGTGAAAATATTCTTATGAGAAATTACTTCTGCAGTGGATTGAAGTTGAGGTGTGTGTGTGTGTGTCTATATATATAAAAAAAAAGAATCGCTGCATAATGTTGTTACAAGCAAAAAGAAGGTACGGGTTGCCATACCATAAAATAGATAAGCTCCTGCACAGCCACCACAACTCTGAAGCCTCGGCACCACGACCAGCGTTAAAACCCACGAAAAATAGTGGCAATAAGAGGTGCAGATGGAGGAAGACGGTGAACAACCACTGCCGTTACCCACTTCAGATCACCGTCATGAAGTCTACCTCCCTCAGTGATCGATTAAATGCGATTTGGTTTCATCAAATTTGGGTTTCTTTTGATTTATGGGAGGTTCTTGAAATGGGTTTGTGTTGGATTAGTGGATTTGAAGGAATGTGGAGAGGGAGAGAGTAATTTACTAAAATCAAACTAAAATTTTCTTTTAACTATGAATTATTTTTCAAAGAAACTTTTCTAACAATAAACAAAAAAGTTTGGATTCTGTAGCCGTAGAAAAACTTTTCAATAATTGTTGACTCGGACTTGACAAATATTCATGCATTGCTGTAAAACAAAGACCTGTGCAGTAAAAAGGCAGTGACCATATAAATAATTGGCTTTGCACTGTTCCATTCTACACTTTACTTGACTTGTGCAGGAAAAGGATAGCGAGAAAGGAAATTGGCATCATACCTCATGGAACTTGACAGTGACATGTCTGCATTACCTCTCAGATATCTATCAATGACCTCACGATATTCTTCTTCCTCCTTTATTTTTTGTTGAAAAATGTGGTGAAACATCATTCAGAATTTCAGATTGTTGTCAAGAATTAGTCATCGGTTAACATAATCAAATATCTAATATTAATAATTTATTCCATAGTTTTCTTAGGCACAAAGATCAGTAAATTTAAGACTTCTCCAGGCAATTGCTTAAGCATTGTATCTTTTCCTCAGCAGTGGAAACAAGATTCTCTCGATGAACCCTGAAGAAACTATTTTGTAAGACGAAAAGTGAAAGTGGATATCTCTAAAAAAAATATCTGAAAACGGATAGTGAAAAGCTTGCATGGCCAGCTTTTGCAAACCATAGTTACATATACAAGTAAGAATTTGGTACTTGGCTTGAATACGAAGGAATGAAGAGATGCTAAAGAGGAATAGAGAAACTTTACAGTTGTTGTCTTGACTCCTTTTCTTTTTCTGGATAGACAATAGACAGAGCTTTTTGGACACTGAAAAGAAGGAATTCTGAATATCAATATCATGTTTTAGCGCTAAACTCCCCGAAGGTTTGAATATGTGACTACATTTACTTATTAATTAAGTACTTAAAACACTAAAAGGCGTGGGGAAATATTGTTTCTCCACGCACTGTAGACATACATTTGGATTTATTGTGTTCTAGTATTTTATTTTATTTTTGTTCTCATCCCTTTATTTTTTTTTTTAATTTTTCCCTTTAAGTACCTAATTTAAAGTTAATTTAGCTAAAATTGTCAAGGAAGAGCAAAATTCAAAGACAATGGATTAAAGTGAAACATGAGGAGGAGATGGGTGGTATTTTTGAATTTTGTATGAAATGTTCAACTTAGTCCTTATTATTTATGAATTACAATAATTGGGACCCTCCAATTTTTGAAGTTTTAAAAAAATCAATTTCGGTCTAAAACTTTATTTTATTTTTAGTCCCTAGATTAAAAAAAGAGATAGAAAATTGCTAAATTTCAGCGGTACAGAGAGAAAAGTGTTATTTACATATATTCAAGCTACCAAGACTATAAATATTGCTGTTAAATGCTTCTATTTGGTGAGGAAAATTCATCTTATGTGGTTTTTTACCTTAAAATTATCTAAAAATAAATCTGAGCTTGGAAATTGTTTTTGTTTTGGGTTGATTTCAGGTTTTGAGTTTTGGATTTTTTTGGGTCATTGATGGGTTTATCAAGGTTGAAGGGTGTTTTCAAGTTTTTTTTAGGTATAAAAAGGTTGAAAAGGGGTTTTTAACTAATAACAAATTCAATCCTAATTTTTCAGTCACTATAATAGTTGGAATTTAAGTAAAATCAGACAATATGTTGTCTAACTTAATTCTTAAAAAGAAATAATGTAGACAAATTAACCATCTTCAATTAAAAAAACTAAAGGCCCAAGGGCATCAGCCTGCCCATACAGTCTACACACAACAAGGTCTTTTCCTTTTTATATTTTCTAAATGTTGTTTTTTTAATTAATGCCTTTTTTTTAATATGTATTTTTTCATAATAATTTTTAAATTTATATTTAAATTAATACATCTTCTCTTTTTTTCTTTATTTAGCCTCATTTAAATAGCAATTATTTTTTATGTATTTAATTTTTGAAGAGATTATTCTAATTCATATATAATTGTTTTTATGTTTTAAATAAATGAATTTTATTTTTAAAAATAAAAAATATGTGTATTTTTATTAATGTTTGATTAAATAAAATTTTGATTTTGGTAAACAAAATCATTAAAAACAACCAGGTCTAAGGTCTGTCTTGCGAGGTCAAATTAATATCTTCATCTATATTTGTCTTTTGATTTTTTTTTATTTTTATCTTTATTTATCGTTAATGCTTTTTTTTATTAACACTCATAATTCTTGATTTATTTGATTAGATATATGGATAAGCTTTTTGATTTACACTTATGATTTTTCATGTACAAAAATGCATCGAATTAAAATCCTGCATATATATTTTTTTTAGGAAAAAAAAGAATTAATTTACAACAAAGCACAAGTCAAATAACTAGTAAATGAATCTAAAAGAGTTGGTGCAAAACCACCTCCTTCATTGTTCATATGAACAATGAAGGCGGTGGCCTTTTTTTTTTTTTGTATTTTTGTAGTTTTTTCATTTTCATCCTTTTTTGTTAGTTTTATCCTTCAATATTTGCTTGATTTTGAATTTGTTCTTATAAGTTGTTTCGGTTTGCTTTCTATTAGGTTATTATAGTCTCAAACAAACATCATAACATTTGGTTTGTGCTCGATTTTAGGAGATTTTATTTTTGTTATTGTATAATTAAGTAAAAAATAGTTTTAAAAAACAAGAAAACAAGTTCTTAGACTTAGTGGAATCCTTCACTCAAATTATGGATTTGACAGGTTAAGTCATTATATAATGAAAAAGGATGGCAAGCCATGCCCTGGCCAGTAGGGTAGGGTGACCCTCTCTCCCTGCCTTCTATAAATACAGGGGGAGAACCAAAGAACTAATAGGGATTTAGGAGGAAGAAAGGAGATTATTTTTGGGGTTTTAAGAGAAGGAAACACAAGAATACATAAAGGAAGAAAAAAATGGGAGAATAGAAGAGGGAAAGGGAAGAATAAAAAACAGGAAAAAAAAAGGAGATTTTGAGAGATTTTTTGAGTGAAAAACAAAGTATAGAGAGAGAGAGAATCAAACCAAAACTAGAGAGGAAGATTATAGCGAGGAGGGATGAAAAGGACGTCATTTTTTAGAACAGCCATCTAGAAGATAGAGAAGAACAGAGATAGAGTGAAGAAGAATAGATGAAAAAACCAAAGCCAAAAAAGATAACAATTAGAGAGAAACATAAGCATAAAACAGGAAAAAGAAGAAAAAGTGTAGAGAAATAGAGAGAGAAAAAAAAAAGAACAACAACAACAAGGTCTGGAATCCCCCGTCCGCCACGACAATATCACCACTGCCTACCTTCCTCATCACCGCCCCAAGAACTGCCTTGAGCCACCATTGACAATAGCACCACAACCGTCAAAAACAGGTTACGACACAGAGAAGGGGGAAGGAAAGAAACTAAAAGAACAAGAAATACAAAAAAAAAAAAAAAGGAACAAAAAAGGGGTGGGATTGTCGTCCAACAGTCTATAACCAACAGTTCCGGCTCCAACAAGAACGGACGACCATCATGAGCCACCGTAGGTCAGGCTCCCTTTCTTTTTCTTTTTCTTTTCATCTTCTCCTTCTTTGCATGCAACATCCACTATTCTACAAGTGAATAATGGAGAGTGAATTAGTTCATTCTTCATTATTGATGTTGCAAGTGAACAGTCACTGGGTTAGGCAGCGCCGACCCATTCCAAAAAATCCTTTCGAAAAAAAATTATGATTTTCCCGTGTATTTTTCTATCAATTTTGTTTAATATTAGTTTGTATTTTTATGCCGTAAAGATACAAATCTGGTATTAAAATACCTGGTTTTTGTTGAAACATTGCAAAAATTTATAAAACAAAAAAATATCTTGTTTTCATGCATACAACCAAGTCTCTCAAAGATTAAAAAAAAAAATCTTATTGTATTTTTACACAACAAAAATTAAAAATATGTATTAGCATGAATTTTCAGCTTTAATAATCAGTTTATTAAAGTCACGAGAACTAAGCCAATATTTTAAAAATTATAAAAAAAATTATTTTGTTTTCTTTTAATATCAGGGATTACGAACTTATACGTAAACTATATTTCTAATATTAAATAAGAATTATTTATCTTGTAGACATTAGAACAATTAGGTTTTACTCAATAAGATAAGGATCTCCTTACTGATGAGGACTTTTCTTAAACCTTAGATAGACCAACAATTAGAAAACACGACAATTCCTTAACATTTATCAGACAATTAAACAAAGCAGTTTACCTTAAGTTGAGTGTATTTGGGGTGTTAATACCTTCCATTTATGCAACCAATCCTAGTGCCTGATCTTTGACACCAGTTAGGGTTTCTAATGATCAAAATACTAGGTGACGACTCCCATTCCACGGATAAAAGATAAGAATTCCTTGTCTCCCCTATTTTTCCAAATACAAACTAATAGAAAGTAGAAGATCGTCACGACGCCGCACACGTGCAATACTAAATATGATGAAATAGGGTTAAAACACAAAGAACCCTAACATCTTATTTTTTACAAAAAATATATTAATCTGACAAAGCCTGCCTTGTAGTAAGAGACTAAGCAAAACCGTTCCTCGAATCTTCCAATTGTCCCATAAATTTAAGACTTCTTCAGGCAATTTTTTAAGCATTGTTATCTTTTCCTCATCAGTGGAAACTAGTTCTCTTGATGAACCCTTGAAAAAACTGTTTTGTAAGATGAAAAGGTAAATGTGGATATTTTTGAAAAAATATCTTAAAATAAATAGCGAAAAGACTCTTATGAGAAAAGAATTATGCAGTAGATTTTGGGTAAGGTATCATAAATTAGGAGTTGCTGCATATTGTTTGTCACACGTGTGCGGCGTCGCGGTGAAAATGGTTCCACTTTAAATCTAAAATGTAAATATCTATCTGGCAAATATGAGGAGACAAGGAATTCTTATCTTTTATCGGTGGAAAATAGAATGGGAGTCGTCACCTAGTATTTTGGTCACTAGGAACCCTAACTGGTCTCAAAGATCGGGTATGATTGAGTAAAGGGAAGGTAGTAGCACTTCAAATACGTCTTACCTAAGGTAAGCTGCATCTTTTTAGTCATTGCAAATCATTTCTATGTTTATAATTGGAGATTAATTCATGAACTTCAATTTTATTTTCACTTCAATATGCAGAGGTAATTCGGCAGTTTTGTTATGTTTGATTATTTTTTTGTTGGAAGAAGTAGGAAGACTAGAATGTGAAAGTTTTATAAAAAAAGATGCATGCATGGTGTAAGATTTTTAAAAACGCAGAATTAAAAATGTATCGAGATATAAAATATGCGGTGGATTTATAAATTTAATCATCAAATTACAGAAGTAAATTAATAAAAATAAAAGAGTTATAAATATTTATTAATAACACTACAATGTTCAATCAATATGACCTTGAGCATGGTAATTCTTCTGCAATGAAAAGGAAAGGAAAACGTCTCAAATTAGACTCCTAATTATATGATGGGTTTCAATTGATTGCTTTAAGAATTTTTGTTTTCAATTTGATCCCCAAGTTTAAAAAGTTTTAAATTTTACCTTTTTCATATCCAAAATAAGAAAAATATTTTAATGAAAAACATCATGTTTCCTTCACATGCATTAACGATATCGTTTTCATTGCATAGAATGTGCATTCTTGATGAAATCTATTAGAAAGTATGGGTTGAAGAGCTCAATTGTGTAATTTTTAACCTTTGGAGATCCAATTTCTTGAAGATAAATTTAATTAAGATATGACACATAATTTTGATATTTAGCATAGTCTCTACCAGTAGTAATAGTGATACTGATAGTAATAAATAAATAAAAAAGTGTTGCTGACAAGTAAATTAATTAATGACAATGCGGATAATTTAAATAAATAGTATTTAAAAGAGAATTTTACTAGCATTATTCATATTTTCATAACATCTTAATTTTAATAGATTGATTGGGTGATTAAAGAGGCTTTTTATTATTTAAGAGCATGTGTGACCAACTTTGCAGATCATTATTACATAAGATATGGTAGTGGATAAGATACGAAGCAAATAAGAGAAGGATGTAAGAATGAAGAAAATTTAAATTAGTTGCCTTTTGATTTCCCGAAAGACAGAGATTGCCTTTTTTTTTTTTTGCGAAACTTTAAAATGCACTGGTTTGGGTAGCAAGCAAAGAAGAGATGCTAAATAGTAAAAAGATACAGTTTGAAGGATATATCTCCTTTAACTTAAAGCTTGCATTACCAGCTTTTGCAAACCATAGTTACATGTACAAGTAAGAATTTGGTACCTGTCATGGGTACAAAGCAACGAAGAGATGCTAAATAGTAATAAAGAGATGCTGCTTGAATCAAGAGACTTTAAATTAGTTGCTTTCCCCCCCTTTTTTTTTTCTTGATAGGCAATAGACATAGCACTAAACTTCCCAAAGGTTTGAACATGTGACTCGTGAACTTTATCAATTATCAATATGCAAACTATTAATCATTTCTATTGTGTAGTCATTGCAAATCATTTCTATATTTAATTATTTAAAATTGGAGACTCGTGAACTTCAATTTCATTTTCACCTCAATATGCAGAGCTCGTAATATGACTAATTTTATTATATTTGATTAATTTTTGTTGGAAGAAGTACGAAAGTTCGACTGTAACAGTTTTATATATATATAAAAAAAAAAAATAATAATGCATGGTGTAAAGTTTTTGAAAACGCACAATTAAAAATGTATCGAGATATAAAATATGCAATGGATTTATAAATTTAATCATCAGATTACAAAATAAATTAGTGAAAATTAAAGGATTAGAAACACTCTTTAATAACACTACAATATTCAATCAATATGACTTTGAGCGTGGTAATTCTTATACGATCAAAAGAAAAGGAAAAGGTCTCAAATTAGACTCCTAATTATATGGGGGGTTTCAATTGAATGCTCTAAGAAATTGTTTTTCAATTTGATCCCTAATTTTAAAAAGTTTTAAATGTTATCCTTTCATCTCTAAAATTAGGAAAATATTTGAATGATAAACATCATGTGTCCTTCACATTAACGATATCATTTTCATTGCATAGAATGTGCGTTCTTGATGAAATCTATTAGAAACTGTGGATGGAAGAACTCAATTGTGAAGTTTTTAACCTTTGGAGATCCAATTTCTTGAAGATAAATTTAATTGAGACACAGCTAATAATTTTGATATTTATTTAGCGTTTTCCCTATGAGTTGGCCAAAATAATAATAATAATTATTATTATAATTAATGATGATGTGAATAAATTAAATAAACAGTATTTAAAAGAGAATTTTGCTAGTATTGTTCATATCTTCATAAATCTTAATTTTAAAAGACTAATTGGATGATCATGAAGGTTTTTTCTATTATTTAAGAGCATGTGTGGCCAATTTTACAAATCATTATTACATAAGATACGGTAGTTGTAAGAATGAAAAAACTCTAAATTAGTTGCCTTTTGATTTCCTGAAGGACAGAGATTGCTTTTTTTTTGGGGAAACTTTAGGGTGCACTAACTTGGATATCAAGCAAAGAAGAGATGCTAAAAAGTAAAAAAATACAGTTTGCAAGATTGAATTGGCTATTCTTTTTTTTTTAATGGCAGAGTTTTCTTTCTTGTTTTGGACACTTGAAATAAGAAAAACTGAATATCATTGAGGTAAGTTGTATCTTCTAGCTGAATTTCTTGCAGTGAGATGCTTGAACATTGAACTCCCAAGAGAAATTTTCTTTTAAGAGTTTTCTTTCTTTCTTTTTTCGAACACCTGGAAGAAGGAAAAGTGAATATCATTGAGGTAAGGAGTACCTTCTGGCTGAATTTCTAGCAGTACGATGCCCGAACACTGAATTTCTAAACTTTTAAAATGTAAAAGAATTATATAAAATTTTATTTAATAGTTTAAGTTATTAAAGTAAAATAATTTTTTTATATTTTTGATAATAATATCAATTTTATTTTTAATAATTCACCAATTTCATCATCCTACTCGTAGTAATACATGACTGTGCATGAAAATTATATATGGATAAAAAACAAATTCATGATTATTGCTGCAGCAATAACATGGAATGCTGGACAAAGGTACAAAAACCAACAGTGCATTAGTTAACAGCTAGAAAGCCAATAAAAGAAGAGATTTCGCCTTCTTTTATAGTTCGGTAAGTACATTATCAAAGCTCCTCTTGAAAAATTAAAAAACTTTGCATTCGAGCTGTGACCCAATATTAGTCATTTTCCAACTTCTGATCAATTCTATGGTAAATGCCTACAGCTTCTGATATGTTGGCGTGGTAATATATTTTTAGATAGCAATTGTTTAGTTTAAAATTAACCATAACGCTTCTTTCTCTTTCTCTCTCTGCTTTTCTTTTGTTTTTTTTTTGGACAGGATTTCTTTTGGTAATTTGTTTTAGTTTCTTCAGAGGAATTTTGTGAGGTTTGAATTTTTTTGAAATATTTTTTTAAAAAAGAGATTTATTGGACGTTAAGGGATTCCAGGTCTGAGTATGAGATATTTTATTTGAAGGTTTCTTTCTTGAGAGGATTTGTTATTTTGGATTAAATGGTATCAAGAATTAGAATCTAGTTCAAAATAATTCGCCAATCGGTATCAACACACTCATTGATCCGGCGGCCGACGAATCTCCTCTCGTTCCACTAATAAAACTAAAAGGGATGTGATCTACTGTTTCAATCGCTGAGCATGACCACCCAGGAAAAAGGTCAAGGAGGTCTTAGCACATGCAGTTCAAAAGACATACAATTTTAAAACTAAGAGGAAGAGTGTGTATTAATTAATATTTAAATAGAAAAATACAATGAAAAAAAAAAAAAAAAGAGGTATCAAGTGCTACTGTGTCTGGTAGGCAAGGCCTACATGTCTGGTCGACAATAAAAAAGCCTAGGTCACTATAGTTTTTTTTTTTCTTTAACCCACTTCAAAAAGCTTAGATCCAATCACTTGTTAAAAATATTTTGATAAGTCAAAATTTATATTGACCTGTTTTTAAGGTGGTCTAGATCCACATGTTTCTTTGTTTCACCTCTAGGGGTGCATCAACCCATGTGCCACCACTTGCAATTTCAGAATTTTCTAGTGTGGTTCTCGAGTTTCTAGCGACTTCTGTAATTTATTTTCAACTTTCAAGAGGGATCATTTTACAAATTTTAAATGTTTAATGTGTGTTTAAATTATTATTAAAATTTAAATTTGTAATGGTTTGTAAACATGTGTATTTTTTTGGTGTGTGGGTGGGTAATTAGTGAAAGAAGGGTGGGTGGGTGTGTTTTTGCATGTTATCATAAAAAGTCTCTCTCTACCTGACTAGCTTGCATGAAAGGAAAAGTAAAGAAATTCCTTTTCTTTTACACTAAAATATCTTTTAAAACCAATTCTGAGTTATTTTTTTCACTTTATATTTAAAATTACTTAACAAGCACGTATAAATTACATAAAAATACCTTAATTGATCTTGGACAACAAATGATAGATGTCGTGTTACACTATTTAATTTCAATTGCATTTGTGAAAAGTTTGATAAAATAAAAGGTTTTGGATTATTAAATAAATTATATGCTAAATAAAGTATGTTAACAAAAACTAGTACATTTATTCCATGCTTAAACTAATCTCATTATTTGATGGAGGTTGATCATCAGCATCATATTTTTTATCCTCTTCAAACTCGCCATTTCCCTTTCGTGGAGTTGATTTTAATTCGCTAGACGAGATCTCAACAACTCAAGCTCTTGTTCTTTAATTGCCACGATATTTTAGATGCCGCAAGTCTCGCAAGGTTTCTAGATATCCAATACTAATGATTACTTAGCATGACCATGACCAGGGAGGAGAAAAAAACAGAAAAATTAATTAAATTAAGAAAATTAAAAAAGTTAATTGAAAAAATTCAACCACGAAAAATAAACAAATTAATTAATTAAAAAAATCCAATATAGTTATGTTTTGATTTCAAAATTCTAAAATCTAATGAAACCAAACTGGTTCAATCAATTAAAAATAATAATATAAATACTAGATTTTTATTCAAACCAAAAAGTAGCCGCCCCAGCCAGCCGGCTCGTTTCTCATTTCTCGTCTGTGTTTTTACCTCCTCTATCCTGTGTCTACTACCAAAGCCATCTCTGCTGGCAAATAATTTTCTCTTCTTTTCCACTCTTTTTATTATTATTATTATTATTTGCTGGTGAGTTTTCCACTCCTTCCCTGGCACTAAAGAAAGCAGTTTACAAGGATGAAGAAACTTTAAATTAATTGCGTTTTCTTTTCTTCATAGACAGAGTTTGCTTTCTGTTTTAGGGAAAGAACACCGAGTATCAGTGCAGTAATGAGTCGTATCTTTTGACTTTATTTCTGGGAATACGATGTTCCTTTTTCCTTAAGAATTAATCACAATGTTCCTTTTTTACTTCAATTTCTCAGTAGCTAGGCCTACAGATAATAATGTATTTGAAAGAGATAGAACTAATAAAGTGACTGAGAGTGAAAAACAGGGGTGAAAGTGCCACTCTTCTGGCCCCTGTACTTGGACATGTCACTCCACAAACTTTGTCAAGAGGATTATCAACCTCAAATTAAACTCTATCCTCCTATAAAACAGAATTATACCTCTGTATATCAACCATACATTTCATTGGATTCGGGCAGCAAAAATCGATTTCTCTCCATAGACCTTGAAAATTGTTGTAGCATGTCTATCCTCCAAACTTGTTTGAGTCTCATTACCTTCTTGAGATCATAAGCTTGCGAGGTGCAAATGACATCAAAATATGTTGTAGAGATAGCATCCCCTACGGCTTTCCCCGTTGAAAATCTGATGTAGTTACTTTGGATCCATTTAATTAATCAGTCATCCCTTCACCACTGCATTTTTTATTCTAAAAAAATCCCTGTAATCCCTCTAAAAAAAATTCTCTGTTGACGACTCACGCCTACACCCAGCACTTAAAGAACAAATGGATCACTGTTTACATGTTCTTAAATTAATAAATTAACCTTATAGAAACTTCTCAATTTTTAGAAAGTATCTGAACTAGTCTAAAAAGCTGAATGGGTCATCATAAACACATGATGATGTGATGGCTCTTCCACAAATCTGCAATTAATAAGTTGAACTCCCGGTAATTATGTTTCAAACGCTGATTAAGGGATGATAGTCCACCCAACAGCTTGAACAATTTAAAGCAAAGGTAAATTATAAATACAATTAAACACAATCACTAATTAACACAATCACTATCAATGCAATTTTTTCAATACATGCATGCAAAATGAAGCTCAACAGTACTGTTGCCAGTAGGAACTTATATAAGTTAATTCACTTAAATAATTATGGACACAACATAACAAAAGCTACTACTCTTTATTCCATGTTTAAATTGATCTCATTATTTGACGGTGGTTGACCAGTCCCTTGACCATCAGTTTGAGCTGGCAAACTTCTTGGAAGTGAATCAATTCCTTGCTGTGGAGTTGATGTTGTTAAATAAGATCTCAATTGCTCAACCTCTCGCTTTTCAAGCTCAAGCATGCGCTTAAGCACTCGCTCTTCGTGCTCATGCTCTCGCTTTTTATGCTAATTTCCATAGAAAAGCCTGTGTGTAATTAAGAGCTGCTTGAGCTACAGAAACAGTTTTTGAAAACGTTGAGTAAGTTTGTACGTAAGCATTACAGCTTTATGTAGGTGGAAAACGAGAACTTGAAATGTCATCATAAGCACATGATGATGTTATGGCTCGTCCTTCAAGGCAATTTTTTCAATACATGCAAAATGAAGGCTAACTAGCTTGCATGAAAGGAAAAGCAAAGAAATTCCTTTTCTTTTACACTAAAATATCTTTTAAAACAAATTCTGAGTTATTTTCTTTCACTTTATATTTAAAATTACTTAACAAGCACGTATAAATTATATAAATTATTAACAAAAGCTAGTACTCTTATTCCATGCTTAAACTAATCTCATTATTTGATGGAGGTTGACCGGTCCCTTAATCATCAACATCATATTTTTGATCCTCTTCAAACTCGCCATTTCCCTTTCGAGGAGTTGATGCAGCTAAACGAGATCTCAACAACTCAAGCTCTTGTTCTTTAATTGCCACAATCTTTTGAAGTTCTTCCACCTCGTCCTTCAAAATAACAATGAGTAATTAGGTGATATTTGATTAATAAACACAAATTATTCTGATTTAAAAATCAAAATTAGGAGTTTCATGAATTGCAATTTCATTTTTCACTTCAAAATATACAGAGGTATTTTGATGAATTTCCTGATATTGTAATTAAAATGCTTACAAGGGAGTGACGATAAGTCAATAAGATAGAAATTAAACTTCTCATTCTTATTTATAAATTTGAAAAGCCACATTTATTTTTATCAGTCATATTTTAAATTTAATCATTAATTTTGAATTTAATGATTGGAATCAAGTGAGAGAGATAAAATAATAAAAAGTTATTTATATCTTTTCATACATCAAATCATTATCATCCAATTCGATTTGAATACTTTAAATTTAACCAAAATAATAATAATGTTTTCTTAACAGCTTTTTTTCCATGGTCTCTTACAAAAAATAAAAAAACAATTTCTAATTACTTTTAGAAAAAAAATTCTATAATTTTTGCCTCATGTTTTAAAAACTTGACAAATCATTCGTGCATTATTCAAAGACTTGTGTTGCGCTGTGTTGTGTAGAAGTAAAAGGATAGTGAAAGAAAATTGGTATCATACCTTATCGAGACTCGACCCTAACATGTCTGCAATACATTTCAAATATTTGTCTCCAAACTTGCGGTGAAACATCATTCAATTTATTGTCAGAAATTCAAGTACTCATCACTTATTTAATAAAAGCTACTGTCTAATATTAAACATTTATTCTAATTTTTTATTAGACACGAGGGCATCAATATTGACTGCACTCGTTAACAATCCGAGAATCATAAATAATAACGAATATTTGAGCTATAATTAATATCATAAGAACACTTTGGTGTAGTGCCCTTCTACTTGCTATAAAGAAAGATTGCGACACCTCGTCTAATTACAGAATAATACATGGTATTCAGCAAGCTATTCAGATTATGTTTTTTTTTTCTTCTCAAGAATTGAAGCTCATACTAGGATTGATTTAATGTAATTTCAAGTTAGAAATTTGATTTGGCAGCATATAACAACAGATAACTTTGGTTAACTTTGGTGTAGTGCCCTTCTATCTCATGATCCACGTGGAAGGTTTATCCAGGTGGCCTAAGTTTTTATAATGTTTCTTTTTTTATTTTTTTTTAATTTATCCTTCAAAATTCAATTTTTTTTACAATTAATTTTTTTTATTTTATCTTATATCAGGTTATCATGCCATTTGATTCTACTTGCGGGTTTCGACAACCATACTTGGCTCTTCTACAAATCTGCAATTAGTAAGTTGAACTCTATAATCCTTATAATCTCTCTCAAAAAAATCCTATGTTGACAACTCACGCCAACAATCAGCACTTAAAAACAAATGCATCTTTGTTTACATGTTCTTAGATTGATATATTAACCTCATAAAAACTTCTTAATTTTTAAATAAGTATCTGAACTAGTCTAAGAAGCTGAATGGGTCATCATAAGCACATGATGATATATATGATGACTCTTCTACAAATCTGCAATTAGTAAGTTTGACTCCAGGTAATTACGTTTCAAAGGCTGACTAAGGAATGAGAGTCCACCCAACAGCTTGAACAATTTAAAGCAAAGATAAATTATAAATACAATTAAACGCAATCACTAATTAATAGCCATTAATGTAATTTTTTCAATACATGCATGCAAAATGAAGCTCAGCAGTATTGTTGCCAGTAGGAACTTATTTAAGTTAATTCACTTAAATAATTATGGACACAACATAACAAAAGCTACTACTCTTATTCCATGCTTAAACTGATCTCATTATTTGATGGTGGTTGACCAGTCCCTTGATCATCTTTTTGTGCTGGCAAACTTCTTGAAAGTGAATCAATTCCTTGATGTGGAGCTGATGCTGTTAAATAAGATCTCAATTGCTCAAGCTCTTGATTTTTATGCTCAAGCTCTCGATCTTTATGCTCAAGCTCTCGCTTTGTATCTGCTACAATCTTTTTAAATTCTTTCAACTCCTTCAAAATAGCAACATTGTTAACTAGACATGAGTAATTAGCAAATATTTGATTAAACTATACAAATTATTCTTATTTAAAAATAGAAATTAGAAGTCTTCTGAATTTCAATTTAATTTCTCGTAGAGTAAATTTGACTAATTTCCTGATATTAGTTAATTAAACCTTGTTATCTAATTAAGTACAATCTTGTTTTATATACATGTTGTTAAAAGTGCGCAAATTAAATACATCATTTATCAACAGAGTATTTGAAAATGTTATAATGATTATTTTTTAAAGTGATTTTTATTCGAAAATATATTAAAATAATATTTTTTTTATTTTTAAAAAATTATTTTTAACATCTCCACATCAAAATATAAAAAAAAAATTATGTTAAAATATGTTTTTAAAATATAAAAATAAACAAGGTTTAAATAAAAGAATGTGTGGTGTAAAAACTTATGCAGCACTAAATAAAAAAAATGTACGTAATGTATTTCTGAAAGTTAAACAACACAACGTGAATCTTATGTCATAAAAAATAGCTTATAATATTAAGAGTATTAGTTAGATAGACTATTAAAGGCCTTGGACATTGAATTTAGCGGAAGAGAAAGAGAGGCAAAATGTAAAGCATGGAAAATTGACTAGTCTTAAATTTTTCCTTTCCTTTGACAAAAAGGGAGAAAACCTCGTAGGATAATAATTCAAAAAAAATAAAATTAAAAGACAATAGTGATATATTGTGCTTCCAGACGAGTAGTATTTTTACTCTTTTATTCTTGTAACAAAAATAATTATGCGTGCAATTAAGGGTATAATTACCTTTTCTAAATGATTCATTAGCCATTGTAAGATTTATAGGAGACAAAATAGTCCAAACATGTTTCTTTGCTATAATATAATAACTGATTTGTCCTTGAAAATAAGAAAAGTTAGGCTTCGAGCAAAGGTCTCTATTGACTTTCGCAAAAACAAAAATAGTGTTTACATTCTTATCCTTGGAGGAGAAAAAACAATAGCACGTGTTACCTTATAACCCTTTGACTCTGAAAAAATTAAGACTGTATAGCTCATGATCAATCTTTAAAATCTAATAATAGCCCGGTCCACAGTAAAATACGGGCCATCTACCTTGTTTTTTACTTAAGAAATTCATTTTATCAAGTATAAAAATCAATAAGGGTGGGGTCGATAATTGTACTGACTTCTAAAAGTTCTACCTTCCATTATTTGAAAGGAGATATCTATGGGTGTACTTTTGTTTAATTTTCATGTTAGGTAATACAATCAAACGATTTGGATATGAAGATAGGTAGAGTATATGACCTATATATTGGATCTCCATTTTTGAATTTACATGTATATTTAATTGTTATATATATCATTTAACATTAATTTTGTGAGATAAGTGTAGAGTATTTTGATTTTTTTTTTTATGGACAATAAACTTTCTTTAATGGAAATGTACCATGCAAAGAATCGTATGAATCTTTATCCAATAAAGATAAGTATGGAAAACTGAAAATTAGCTTTGATGGATGTTAATGCAAGTATAGAATTAATTTAGAAGCAATCCTGAAGGGGAGAGTTTAAACCTTCATTGCCATCCCCAAGCACGGTGCCTTTAATGGTGATTTATCAGTCACATAACTTGGCTTAAAATGAATATATTGAATAACATATATGATATACAAAAATATTATCTGGTAAGTTTTATTGTTGTATTTGTAGATTAATTAATGTTATGCTTATAGTACTCCTATAATTTAAACTTTTTCAATATTATCCCTCTAGTTTTAAAATTACCAATGTTACCCTAATTGTTAAAAAGCTTACTGTTTAAAATTGGTTTTTGAATTTTTCTTTTATGGGAATGTTTTTGGGAATGTTTTTATGACATATAATAACATATATGGGAATATGTGAGAGGAAGTAAAAGAGAAATGTAAGGAAATTGAAAGTTTTGATAGTTATTTAAAAAAAGAAATAAAAAATGGAAACTATTTAAAAAAACTATAGGGTAAATTCGAAGGTTTTAAAGTATTGAGATGGAAGTGGTAAATACCTCATCGGGACTGGATGCTGACATGGCTGTCATACCGTCCAAATATTTCTTTCTAGCCTTGTAATATTCTTCTTTCTTCAGCTCCTCCTTGTGATATTAATTAAATTTATTATAAGATATTCAGTTAGTCATCAGTTAATAAAAGCAAGTATCTAATATTAATAATTTATTTCAAATTCTTCTTAGACACAAAAGCATCAATATTGACTATACTAGTTGACAATCCGAGGATCATAAATGATAATGAATATTTGAGCTATAATTAATATCATATGAACACTTTGGTGTAGTGCCATCTACTTGTTATAAGGAAAGATTGTGATTCCTTGTCTAATTACAGAATAACACGTGGTATTTAGCAAGCTATTGAGATGATATATTATTTTCTTTTATTTCTCAAGAATTGAAGCTGATACCGGGATTGATTTAATGTAATTTAAAGTTAGAAATTTGATTTGGCAACATATAACAAGTAGAGTGTTGCCGGAAACATATAATTAGTATAACCTCTTACCATCATCCAACCGGTTTAAATTAAATGACATCCAATTAAAATCACTTTATTAATAAAATGAAGAAAATGAAATGAAAACATTGAAATTGAAATAATCTGATTTGTTATTTTATTCTGGCGCCTAAACAAATGTTGCCGGAAACATATAATTACTATTAGTTATGAATTTCCAAACTAATGAATTAAACAAACATATATAAATTGAAATAATCTGATTTGTTATTTTATTCTGACGCCTAAAAAAATGCAGTATCTATCTACGTACTTGAGAAGGATTTTTGGTATACTTACCCCTTTCAATTCAACAAAATAGTTGTCTAATTCATTAAATTTGTACTGTGCGCTCAAGCCAAGATGTAGCATGAGAAGGGAGACATGAGTGAGTAACTCTCCACCTCTTCTCAGTTGATCAGTATGTTCTTTCCATGGACATTCAGCTGCTGCATAAGCAAGCATTTCTACCCAAACTTCATTTATCATCTTCCATCGCTTCTCAGGTCCCAATAAAAGTAATTGCCTGGCGAGCACATCCACGCCACATAACACTGACTTTTCTACTTTCCAGGGACGTTGAAACTCTCCATCATCATAACCATGTGATTCACCGTTGCGCAATTCTCGCAAGGCACGTTGATATCCCTCATCATTAGGACCATGATTTTTTCGACCCCACAATTCTGGCAAGGTAGTTTGATATCCATCAATAAGACCATATTTTAGACCCCGCAATTCTCGCAATTCTGATACGGTTGCTTGATATGCCTCATCATCACCGAATCCTTTAGAGAGCATATTTGGTCTCATCACCAAAAGATACATCATGTATTCAGATAGGCATCTGTTTGTTTCATATTCTTTGGAGACATTACTTCCACCTTTATCAACAATATAACAAATATCTGTTGCGAGATACCAGACAAGAATGCTCCGACTGAATTCTACTTCAATCGTGCACCACTTGTAGTCCCGTAACAGTCCCTCTCTTTCTAGCACACCATCTCCCCTCTGACCTATTATTTTACTTCTGAGGTTCTTATCAAAGACGTCTTTCAAATCTTCCATCATCTTCCAAGCTTTCTCTCGAAGATGTTCGAAAATAAGACCTTGCAGTTCTCCATTCAAATCTTTTCGATTCACATGCATCTGCCTCATCATTTCATCGATTCCCAGCAATTTCAAGCAACTAGGTGGCTCGCTTTGAATGGAAGAGCTTATTAGGTTATACTGTGATATGGATCTCGACCACCTCTCGCTTCTAGTTAACTTCCTTCTTAGAGAATAAATTGCACCAGTCAGGGCGTTCCCTCCTTTATCACTCAACCAAATCATTGTCCAGTCAGACAAAACAAGGCATACAAAAGCATAAAACTCGAGAAAAACAGCGGCCGCAAACAATAAGTACGTAATTGCAATGTCGGTCGTTGAGTAGTCATGCTTGTCAATCTTGACCTGGAAGGTAATAAACGCAGTAACAGAGAGTAGAGAGCTGATAAAGCGAAGAACGATTCCGGCACGGGAGTAAATCAGAGGCGCTTTAGTATAAAGCATATCATATATCAATCCAAGCTCAGCCTCTACCACCTTGAAGGCACCGTCTGCTTCATTCTTGGAAATCAGCGCCCGGCTTCTTATTAGTTCACCAATGCCAGGGACAAGATCCTGCATCACAAACTTTGATATATTTGAAAAAACATAAGCTTGAAGAAGATAATCTCGCTGGTGGTCTTGTGGAGGAGTTGTTGATATTCTCGAACGATTATGAGACTCCCAAAAATCTGAGAGAGAAGACTTTTTCAAACTCTCGGAGCATGAAGACCAGAGCACCCAAGTCCTCTCTGCATACTTTGCAATGCCAACAACGAACATTGGGATCGCTATGAATGTGAGGATACCGTTATCCCGGGACCTTGAGAAGACATACAAAGCCACCCCGACTTGGACTACAAGACCAAGTAAATGCCTTAACCACAACTCGTTATCTTCAATCGAGTATGCAGTGATTGTGTCAGGGCCACCAAGGTGCAGGAGTAGAAAAGGTGCCCAAAATGTCTGGATGGAATTGTTTGCTTTCTCTGAACTGTCACCTGATGAATCTCCTTGGCTCCTGGCTAGAGTACCCAGTGCAACAGTTGCCACCGTGTCTGCTGATAGGTATGCAGACCAAACGAGAATCCTGATCCAGATTCTACCACTGGTCTTTCGTCGAGGACCAAATATGATGAGGATGGTTTGTAGCAAGAGACTAAGCAAAACCATACCTCGAATCTCCCAATTGTTCCATAAATTTAAGACTTCTTCAGGCAATTTTTTAAGCATTGTCATATTTTCCTCAACTGTGGAAACTAGTTCTCTCGATGAACCCTTGAAAAAACAGTTTTGTAAGATGAAAAGGTAAATGTGGATATCTTTGAAAAAATCTCTTAAAATGAATAACGAAAAGGCTCTTATGAGAAGAGAATTCTGCAGTAGATTTTGGGTAAGGTATCATAAATTAGTTGCAGCATGCAAAGAAAAAGGTATGGGATGCATTACAAATTAATATTTGGAAGTGAATTCTGGGATATATCTCATTTAACTTAAAGCTTGCATTACCAGCTTTTGCAAACCATAGTTACATGTACAAGCAAGAATTTGGTACCTGTCATGGGTACAAAGCAACGAATAGATGCTAAATAGTAAGAAAGAGATGCTGCAAGAATGAAGAGACTTTAAACTAGTCGCTTTTCCCCCCTTTTCTTTTCTTGATAGACAATAGGCATTGCTTTCTGGACACTCAAAGAATTAATCATGGATGCAGGTACGTTTCTGACGCTGGGAAGGCAGCGAAGTGAACTCAAAACATTATGGACAATGGGAGAACCTGAAAGGCACTGCCCGCACATCCAATTTCAACCCCCTGGCTCTCAAGGCAGCTTGTAAATGTGTTGCGCCCCTCTAGCTGTTCTGGTTTTACTTTTAGTATACAAAAGGAGCTCGTAAATGTTACCTGTATAAGTTGTAGGAGAGCTTCTGATATTTTTAAGAAAGTATTTTTTTTTTTTTTTTTGAGTAGAAAATGTTTTTAAAAAAATTATAAAAAAATAAAAAATATTGATTATATCAAGTTTGGTCCTTAATCTTTTAATTGTTATATATTTTGATTTGAATTTTTTTTTTAATTTTATCTTTTAAAATTTGATTTTTATATCAACTTTAATCTTTATTATTTTGATTTTATTTTATTTTTAATTAAAAAAATTTTAATTAAAAAATGTAGTATTCTCTGCTTTCTTTTCCCTTTGTTTTATCAGACAGGCTTTAATGATGCAGAGATTGAATTTGGGTTTAAGTTAGGAATGGTTGTATTTGATAACCACATAAATTGTGTTATCATGGCCATGCTATTTTTTTTTATTATTTTGAGTAGAAAATACTTTTTAAAAATTGAAAAAAATAAAAAAATATATCAAATTTAATCCTCAATCTTTTAATTATTATATATTTTGATTTGATTTTTTATTTTATTTTATCCTTTAAAATTTAAATTTTATATCAACACATTCATTCTTTTAATTTTATCTGTTTTTTTAATTAAAACTTTTCAAATTAGAAAAAGTAATATTCTCTGCTTTCTTTTCCCTTTCTTTTATCAGACAGGCTTTAATGATGCAGAGATTGAATTTGGGTTTAAGTTAGGAATGGTTGTATTGTATTTGATGACCACATAAATTGTGTTGATCATGGCCACGCTATTTTTAGATTGAATTTTGCACACCATCCATTTGGTGAAATGCCACAAGGAGTACTTGCAAGTTTACATGTTTGAATCCTTCGCACTTCAAAACACTAAAAAAACAGGGATTTTAGCTAGTTAATTGATTTTTGTTATTATGGTTCTCTGTCGGTACAAAATTTCAAATAAAATATTATTGAAAACCACCAAAAAAATACCTTGGACAAAAAACTAGAAAAAACCTAGATACCGATCGAATATGCAGACAAATAAATTGGTTGTTCTATTTCATCAAAAAATCAATGAACGCACGGTTTAAAACGCCAAAATCAAGTGAAGGAGACAAACCTAGACAACCCAGAAAAAGATTTTGTTGAGAGAAGAACCAGGTTGCTTTATTTCTTCAAAAGTTCAAAGAACCCACCATTGACAACCCTTGAATCTAGGCTGTAAAACAAAATAAGAAAAAACAAAGCCGCTTATCCATCAATGGTTAATTGGGAAATGAAACGATAGAAAAAAAAAAAAGAAGATTAATGGATGTATCAATACCCTGAAAAATAAAAGGGACAAACCAAACCCAGGGTCGAAGGAATTTGGTTGTTCGGCAGACTAGGTGCCTATGTCTGCAAATTAGGTCTTTGGTAAAGCAAGTGCAGAGAAGAGAATGGGAGAAATAATTGAGGAGAGAAGATGGGAATGGCCTCACAATTGTCTTCTTTAAAGAAGAAAAAATAAAGGAGAGGGCCATACGTTCATAATAACATTTAGCAAACTTGTACATATACCGCGCGTTGCTGTGGGACAGTTCTTAGCAGCATGAACTGTTATGGCAATGGCAATTGACAGTTAAATCTGAAAACATTTGAATATAGAATTTTGCTAAAAACAGACAAATAATTTTAAGATTCAAAATCAGCTTGCCTTTTTGCAGAGAAGCAACGCTAATGCAATGGATAATAGTAATAATTATAATAGTAATGAGCTGAAGTTATGTTGATTTTCTTATACGACCTTATTAGTACTTAAAAGTGTATATTCACTACCATAAATTCGCTTAATACCAACGGCATCCCTGACAGAATATTTCTGTTGGTATTTTTCGGTCGCAATTCCCGACGAAATATTTCCATCCGTCATTCGGTCGGTAATTACCGACGGTTGTATTCCGTCGGTAATTACCGACCGAATTACGGACGGAAAGTTCAGAATTAATGAAAAAGGGGCGGGTAGCTGACGTGGAGGTTTTGGCGGGTGATTTTTCCGACAGAAACACCGACGGATTCAAAACGGGTGACCCGTACGTGTGATGGGACTGATTCACCATTCAAAATACCGACGGAATCACCGACGGACTTGAAATGGCAAATCCGTACGGGTGACGTGACCGGTGCACCGTAAAAAATACAGACGGAATCACCAAGGGATTTGAAAAGCAGGTCCATGCGGTGACATGTCGATTTCCTGTCAGAATGACCGACGGAGTCACCGACGTAGTCACCAACGGTGTTATTCCGTTGGTGAGGCCGTCGAAAAAAGTAAATATATGGCCACTTTGCCGACACTCTCCTCCCCCATATCTCCTTCTTCTTCCTCATCCTAACTCTCCCCATCTGCAAATAACCAGCCCCCCCCGCCCCCAAATAAAAATCTTGCTCATCTCAGCACAACAAGTTGTATTTCATAAAGTTTTGTGGTCACAACATCCGTGTTCTGATTTACCGATGGATTTTATCAATTTTTGTAAGTAATTCTATCTATTTAAATTTTCACATTTAAATGTCAATTTTATTGTTTTTTTAGTATATGTATTTTTGTTAGTAGATGTACGTGTTTTATTGTTATTTATCAAACAAACTTGTAGTATATGAATGTATAATTTTATATCTGTTATGGTTTGTTTTAGATTTTGTAAGATTGTATTTGTTTGTAAATTGTTAAAACTTTGTGGAATTACCGAATTACATGTTCTGTTTTGAAATAATTAATAGCTTGCTTAATGAGTCCTTTATAAGTTTTATCGATGGTATTGCAGAGTGGTAATTTCTGCTAATTTATATATATATATATATATATTAATTTGTATGGACGTTGATAAATGATAATGAATATTTAATATTTATGAGAAGTTGTGATTGGTTTGTTGGATAATCTCGAGGTAAAATAATATTTTTGCAAGTTTATTTACCTAACTTAGTTAATTAATACATGATGTCATCATAATTTTATAGAGGTTCGATAGAAGTCATGGATGATCGTTCATAGATGTATCTAGATTCACCTTAAGGATTGCAGATCATGGATTATTGTAATAGGGTTCAGGGTTTTATTAATTTCACAACATCTATTCCCAGAAATTTTACTTGAGGCGGTATTAGGTGTCCATACAGGAAGTGTCAAAATAAAAAGTATCTGCATCCAGATGTTGTAATGATGCATCTTCTACACAAAGGGTTTATGGAGGATTACCAGTGTTGGTATGCATATGGAGAGGTATTTGTTAGTGATAGGAGAATGGGAGAAACAGTGGTTGGGCCAACTTCTAGTGCTAGCAACGTGCATGAAGCAGCAAATGACAACACTAATCCTTACAGAAATATGCAATGAGAATGAATCAAGTGAATGTCAGTCAATGTCCAATCGTAGAAGAAGAACCTAATGCAGAGGCAGCTAGGTTTTTTGGTTTGTTGAAAGATTCTGACGAACCATTATGGGATGGTTGCACAAACCACAGTAAATTGTCGGTCATGGCACAGGTGTTCACCATCAAGTCAGATCACAGGCTGAATGAGGCCAGGTATGACAAAATTATTGATTGGGCAAGAAGTATTTTACCTGAAGGGAACAGGCTGAAAGAGAACTTGTATGCTGCGAAGTCCATGATGAAACCCCTCGGTTTAGGATACCAGAAAATTGACATGTGCCCTAACTTCTGCATGTTATGCTACCTTGAAAATGCTAAGATGACCGAGTGCATGACATGCGGGCATTCCCGTTACAAACCCAGAACTAGCAGGGGAAAGACTCTAGTGGCGTATAAAAAACTTAGATATTTCCCGATCACACCTAGACTACAGAGGTTATTCATGTCACAAAGGACTGCTGAGCACATGACATGGCATCAAACACATGATGTGGTTGATGGTGCATCCTTTTAACGGCGAAGCGTGGAAACGCTTTAACAGTGTGCATCCTGACTTTTCAGCTGAATCAAGGAATGTCCGTCTTGGGTTGTGTACAGACGGATTCAACCCATTTGGATCATTTGCTGCTCCCTATTCTTGTTGGCCGGTCATACTCACAGTTTATAACTTACTACCGGGAATGTGTATGAGGTCGGAGTTCATGTTTTTATCTACTGTCATACCCGGTCCAAGCAGCCCGGGGCGGAATATCTAATGTTTGTCTACGACCTTTAAAAATGCAGTATCTATGTAGGTACTTGTGAAGGATTTTTGGTATACTTACCCATGTGAAATAAAGAAACAGCTCGTCTAATTCATTATATTTGTACTGTGCACTCAAGCCAAGATGTAGCATGAGAAGGGAGACATGAGTGAGTAACTCTCCACCTCTTCTCAGTTGATGAGTATGTTCTTTCCATGGACAGTGAGCTGCTGCATATGCTACCATTTCTACCCACACTTCATTTATCATCCTCCATCGCTTCTCAGGTTCCAATCGCAGCAATTGCCTGGCGAGCACATCCACACCACTTAACACTGACTTTGATGTTTTCCAGCGACGTTGAAACTCTATATCATCATAACCAGGTGATTCACTGTTGCGCAAGTCTAGCAAGGTATGTTGATATTCCTCATCATCAGGACCACTATCTCTTAGACCCCGCAAGCCTCGCAAGGTTTCTAGATATCCCTTATCATCACCGAATCCTTTAGAGAGCATATTTGGTCTTATCACCAAAAGATACATCATGTATTCAGATAGGCATCTGCTTGTTTCATATTCTGAGGAGACACTGCTTCCATCTTTATTCAGATAAGCATCTGCTACTTTCATATCAAGATAACAAACCTCTGTTGCGAGATGCCAGACAAGAATGCTCCGACTGAATTCTACTTCAATCGTGCACCACTTGTACTCCTTTAACAGTCCCTCTCTTTCTAGCACACCATCTCCCCTCTGACCTATTATTTTACTTCTGTGATTCTTATCACAGACATTCAAATCTTTCTTAATCTTCTGAGCTTTCTCTCGAAGATGTTTGAAAATAAGACCTTGCAGTTCTCCATTCAAATCTTTCCGATACACATGCATCTGCCTCATCATTTCATCGATTCCCAGAAATTTCAAGAATTTAGGTGGCTCTCTTTTAATGGAATAGCTTATCAGGTTATACTGTGATATGGATCTCGACCACCTCTCGCTTCTAGTTAACTTCCTTATCAGAGAATAAAGAGCACCAGTCAGGGCGTTCCTTCCATCAATCAACCAAATCATTGTCCAGTCAGACAAAACAAGGCATAAAAAAGCATAAAACTCGAGAAAAACAGCGGCCGCAAACAATAAATACGTGATTGCAATGTCGGTCGTTGAGTAGTCATGCTTGTCAATCTTGACCTGGAAGGTAATAAACGCAGTAACAGAGAGCAGAGAGATGATACAACGAAGAATGATTCCAGCACGAGAGTAAATCAGAGGCGCTTTAGTGTAAAGCATATCATATATCAATCCAAGCTCAGCCTCTACCACATTGAAGGCACCGTCTGCTGTATTTTTTGAAATCAGCTCCCGGGTTCTTATTAGTGAATGAATGGCAGGGACAAGATCCTGCATCATAAACTTGGATATATACGAAAAAACATAAGCTTGAAGAAGATAATCTCGTTGTTGGTCTTGTGGAGGAGTTTCTAATATTCCCGTACGATCAAAAGAACGCCAAAAATCTCTGAGAGAAGAGTTTTTCAAACTCTTGGAGCATGAAGACCGGAGCACCCAAGTCCTCTCTGCATACTTTGCAATGCCAACAATGAACATTGGGATCGCTATGAATGTGAGGATACCGCTACCCCAGGACCTTGAGAAGACATAAAAAGCGCTAGCCACTATGACTTGGACTACAAGACCAAGTAAATGCCTTAACCACAACTCGTTATCTTCAATCGAGTACGCAGTGATTGTGTCTGGGCCACCAAGGTGCAGGAGTAGAAAAGGTGCCCAAAATGCCTGGATGGAATTGTTTGCTTTCTCTGAACTGTCACTTGATGAATCTCCTTGGCTCCTGGCTAGATTACCCAGCGCAACAGTTGCCACCATGTCTGCTGATAGATATGCAGACCAAATGAGAATCCTGATCCAGATTCTGCCAGTGGTCTTTCGTCGAGACCCAAATATGATGAGGATGGTTTGTAGTAAGAGACTAAGCAAAACCATTCCTCGAATCTCCCAATTGTTCCATAAATTTAAGACTTCTTCAGGCAATTTTTTAAGCATTGTCATCTTTTCCTCAATTGTGGAAACTACTTCTCTTGATGATCCCTTGAAAAAACTGTTTTGTAAGATGAAAAGGTAAATGTGGAGTTGATGCATATTGTTGTTGCAGCATGCAAAGAAAAAGGTATGGGATGCATTACAAATTAATATATGGAAGTGAATTCTGGGATATATCGTCTCATAGGAAGGATTATGCACTGCAATATTTCTTTGGACCAATAGCAGCATGCCATTTATGCATACAAAAGAATTGCTGCCAGCTACACCCGAAAGAGGATGACATGGCAAACTTTCTTGTCAGGCTTGATTCACAATGTATCCCCTCTTGCCTCCACTTCAACAGCATAATTAATCTCTCTTGATTAACTCCTCCTTAATTACTTATTAACTTAACTTTTTTTAATATCTCACCTACCTCACCTACCAATAGTGTCCCCATCACTAATGTTATATTTGGATTGATTTCAAAGTTGATTTAAGATGATTTTTAAATTGTTAAACTTATAAAATCTAGAAAAAATTATTCTGATAATAGATTTGATGTATGATAGAAACATGATATAAATATTGAATTGTTGAACTATGTATTTTAAAATGCTTGAAATATATATGAATTTTTATGGTACGGATATTGAATTGTTGAACCATATATATTTTAAGATGATTAAACTATGTATGAATTTTTATTTGAACTATGAATTTTTATTTGAACCATGTATTTTAAGGTGCTTGAACTATATATTAAAAAAAAAATCCTTATAATTTTATGATTTTACAATATATTTTTATAATCTAAGTTTATTTTATATTTTTCATACCATGTTAAAAATATATTTTTGACAACCTTACAAAGCAATCATAACTGGACAATACCTCTGTCAGTCTCTCTCACCCACCCACCAACCTTCCTTTGAAAGCCTTTACTCATATTGTCCTTGCACTGCTCCCAGCCTGTCTACCTGCCAACAAGAAGATATTTATGGCGCCCTTTAACTTAAGGCCTCTGCTGGTACCTCTAACTCAAAGCTTGCATTACTAACTTTTGCAAACCATAGTTACATGTACACGTAAGAATTTGGTACCTGTCATTGGTACAAAGCAACGAAGAGATGCTAAATAGTAATAAAGAGATGCTGCAAGAAGAAAAGACTTTAAACTAGTTGCTTTTTCCCCCTTCTCTTTTCACAATAGAGACATTGCTTTATGGACACTCAGAAGAAATTCTGAATGTCAATATGATGTTTTAAGCACTAAACTTCCCAAAGGTTTGAACATATGACTGCCATTCACTACTAATAAGTTTCTGCCTTGCACTGGTGGAATTTTGCATCTTCAAAACACAGAAAAATGTCAGAAATTCAACGATATATAGTCATCCTCTCGATGATTAAAACAACGGGTTTATTCAGTATCTTTTCGTTCTCAAGTAGCGAGTTAGGCAAAGGCTTTGCAAATTTACCAAAAAATACTGCGATACAAATCAAACGACATGCAAACTTTAAAAATTAAAACCAACAAGAAGTGAATTTTCCATCATGATACCACTGATAAAAGATATCAACTTCTATATCACTTAAAAGCACTTTATTTGAAAATACTCTAAAACATACAGAAACTTCAATTTCTGAGTAGCTAGGCCTATAGATAATAATTTATTTTAAAGAGATAGAACTAATACAGTGTTGGACAAAAATAAAAAACAGGGTGAAAGTGTCACTCTTCTACCCCTGTACCTAGATATGTCATTATCTAGTCCATCTAAGAAGGTGTAAACTCTATACTACTGTAAAATAGAATTATATCTTTGTAAATCAACCTCACATTTCATTGGATTTCGGCGGCAAAAATGAATTTCTCTCCATAGACATTGAAAGTTGTTGTAGTATGTCTATCCTCCAAACTTGTATGAGTCTCATTATGTTCCTTTTGAGATCATAAGCTTGTGAGGTGTCAGCGCCATCAAAATATATTCCAGCAATAGCATCTCATTCAGCTTTCGCCGTTGTAAATATGATGCAATTACTTTGGAACCATTGAACTAATAGCCATCCCTTCACAACTGCATTTTCTATTCTCCAAAAAAATCCCTATAATCTCTCAAAAAAATCCTATGTCGACGACTCACGCCAACAACCAGCACTTAAGAACAAATGGATAGCTGTTTACATGTTTTTAAATTGATATATTAAATATCATAATTTTGTGAATTCATAGAAACTTCGTAATTTTTAAAACTGGTTCCAGAGATTCGGGTACTGGGTTAGTTATGATTAAGGGAAGGTAGACACCACCCTTAAAACATCCTTTCAAGAGAAAGGTTACATTTACTTGTGTGTTTTTTATTTGATTTAAATGCTATTATATTTTGAGCTTATTTGCAATTTTGTTTTTTATTTTTAAAAAATAGTTAACGTCGGTCCCTAAAAATAGGAGACATGTTAAAAATGACATCAGTCCCTAAAAATAGGAGACTTGTCTAAAATATTGATGTTTAACCCTAAAAAGGAGATTTAAGTCTGAGTTACCAAAAAACAAAATTATGGACATAATCCATATTTGTTTGGTATTTAAACTTTTTTTTTTTTTACATTGGTCCTTTTCTATAAAAAAAAACGTGTCGACAAACAATATTTGTTTATAAAAATAAATATTTTGATATCGTTGAGATATAGGTATAACTATATTTGAAAATTGGGCTTTGGACCCACGAATGATAACACTGGCGGCGCGTGTGGCTACTGTTGGTGGCGGCTAGATTTTCAGGCGAGCTTTCTGGCAAACCGATGGTTGTTCTGGTAGATCTGAGGTCGAGGATTCTGTTGGTGGTGGTCTCGACGTGCGTTGATGGCTGACGAGGGAGAATCGACGACTTGAAGCTTTGGTGGCCGACGAAGATCGCGGCCTTTTTCCGACCAGATGAGGCGGCGAAAACTATGAAAACCACCGGGGTTTTGCTTTACACCAGGGTAGATACCTTTCTGTGGTGGTTCGGAGGCTTGATACGGCCGGAAAATGGAGATCGGAGGAGAGAGAGAGTCGTCGGCAAGAGGAGAGAGAGGCTCTGAGATTGGCTACGGTGTGAACGTGTGCATGGTACTCCGGTGCCGCGGGAGGATTTTAACCGTTGGTTCTTGAATGAAACGATCGTATGGCTGTGATTGGTTAGATCTGCAGGTTGATCGGACGGCCCGAATTGTCTGGGTGTTGATCTAGTGTGACGCGGTGCACCGAAAGCTCGGTGCACCGGATGATGTGGCGCAACGAGATTAAATCTTGGATTATTTCAATGGCTGAGATGAGTCGGGATATATTTGGTATTTTTCAAATTGTTTTTTTTTTTAAATAATATCCTAGCCTTGCGAAGAAAAACTACAAAAAAAAAATCACAGTGTATCAATTCTTTCTCTTCTTTTCTGTTTTTCTCCCCCCATTCTTCCTGCTCACGTGGCTATTTATAGCCACTGAGCAGGGGACAACACAACTCTTTTTCATCTACCTTTAATAAAAAAAAAAAATATTAACACAAATACTAATTCAATAATACAACTACTCCGTTGTAAATTTTAATTTTGTATTATTATTTTGTTTTATTATATATAATAATAAATATTTATATAGGTAAAATTAAAAATTCAAATCAGTATTAGAAAAAGCCCGTTTCAACCGCAAACACAAAAAAAAACATTCGATAGGTATCAACCCGGTAAACCGGGTTTTAACCGAAAAATGATGGTTTTGACCCAAAAATAGCCCGAAACTCATTTTTCATCCCGGTCGACATGGTTTGACCCGTATTGACCCGGTGAACTCGGTTTTGGTTGAAAATGATGTTTTTGACCCGAAACAGCCCGAAACTCATTTTTAAACCTGGTCGACATGGTTTGACCCGTATTGACCCGGTGAACTCGGTTTTGGTCGAAAATTACGTTTTTGACCCGTAACAGCCCGGAACTCATTTTTAAAACTGGTCAACATGGTTTGACCTGTATTGACCCAGTGAACTCGGTTTTGGTCGAAAATGATGTTTTTGACCCGAAACAGCCTGGAACTCATTTTTAAACCTGGTCGACATGGTTTGACCCATATTGACCCGGTGAACTCTGTTGTGGTTGAAAATGACGTTTTTGACCCGAAACAGCCCGGAACTCATTTTTAAAACTGGTCAACATGGTTTGACCCGTATTGACTCGGTGAACTCGGTTTTGGTCGAAAATGACGGTTTTGACCCGAAACAGCCCGAAACTCATTTTTAAACTTGGTCAACATGGTTTTAATGAAAAGATGCGGTTGACTCGAGAAAAAAAAAATCCATGGTCTTCAGTGTCAGGCGTAGCAGCGCCGTCCTCGATGGCCTCCACAAAGATCTGACTGCCACCTCTCCTAGCTTCTCCATCCGACGAACGAAGCCGGCCACCGCAGGATCTACAACTTAACAGCTCCCTCCCATAACAGAGAAGGGACGAGGCAGAGGAGAAGCCGACCGAAGAAGAAGAAGAAAGAGCAGATCGAAGAAGGAGAAAACAAAATAAAATCAACTGTGTTGTGCGTTTTTTCTGTGATTGCAGGTAACGGTGGCCCTCATCGTCGGCAAGGGAAGGAAGAGGGGAAGAAGGCGATTCAGACCCCCTGCTGTTGGATTTTTCTGGTGGCACGCACCGCCAGTGGCGGTGGTGCGTGAGATCCTGCAGAAGGCTATCCCTGTAATTTCAGTTGGTTTTGGGGTGAATTTTGTAATTGTAAAATTGTTTAATGTAATATTTGTGAAATTTGAGTTTATTTTTTATAGTTTGTATTTTATGTAAATGTGGATGTAAATGAAAAGAAAAGAAAAGAAAGAGAGTGATAATAAAAAAAAAATGTTTGTGTGTGTTTGTAATTTTTTTTTTATGTATTATTATTAAATAAAAAAAATGAATTTAATTTATATGCACAAATATCTAAAGGACAGATAAAAACCACGTTGTATTTTTCATGAAAATGTAGAACATGTATCTGCATACAGTCTGGAAAAGTAATAACTGATTTATCAAAGCCTTAGAGTTGGGTTAAAATTTTATTTTTAATATCACATCAAGTTCACGAAGCTTGAAAGTGAATGTGGTGTATTTTTGTTTATGATTGTTTTTTTATTATTATTTATTATGATAAAATTGCAAGAATAAAAAAGAATTTAATATTCTGATTTGATCACGGATAAAGAATTATGAACTTACATGTAAGTTGTATTTTCTAGAATTCGATGAAAGAACAAAATTTTTAAAACTTCTTCAACACATCAAGTCCACAAAGCAGCTTACCTCAGGTAGGGTGTGTTAGGGGTGCTAATACCTTCCCTAACCACAACCAGTCCCTTACCTGCGATCTCTGATAAGACTAGAACATCAGGTTTCCTAGTAGCCCTCAATGAATTACTAGGTGGCGACTCTAAAGAACCAAATCAACGCAACAAACGAGAAAAATCGCCAGCCGATGCCGCGCGCGGATTTTTTAACATGCGACAATGGGTATCCCCCGAGCCACAAGCTGTACAAGGGAAGAGTTGCAAGTTCATTTGCCAATCAAGATGTTCTGTTCACAAGTCCTAATAAGGAGGAGGTGAGTGAGGAGAAGATGGTTTTCACCAAAGAGCAATATCATCATCTCATGAGTCTTATCCAACCCCAAAGTCTTCTAACTGCAACCCCCACGGCAAATCCAACTTCATTCAATTCCAAAAACAGTGCCACACCTTCAAAGATGTCTGGTAAAATTATATTTAATAGTAACATTTCTGTTGATTTTTTAAAGCCAAATAGTGTTCCCTGGATCATTGACTCAGGGGCTACAGACCATATGGTGTGTAGTCAATCTTTTTTTACTTCTGACATTACAAAGGTATCTTATAGGGTAAGTTTGCCTAATGACACTTTCGTATCAGCCACACATCTAGGCAACATTCAACTTACTGATAAGATTTTCCTTCCTGATGTTTTATGCATTCCTTCATTCTCTTTTAATTTAATTTCTGTTAAAAGGCTTGCTAAAAATTTAACTTGTTGTTTGGTTTTCATAAATGATACATGTTTTATACAGGACCTTTCTACCTGGACCACGATTGGAATTGCTGAAGTGAGAAGTGGCTTGTATCATCTCCTTCCTAAAGCAGTCCCTCCTTCATCACTGACCGATCTTCTATCATGTTTGTCTCCCAATTTTCCTTCAGTTGCTATTTCTGTTAAAAGTAGTATGGATGTGAATGGTCTTTGGCATTGTCGCCTCGGTCATATTTCTGATTCACGAATGAAATTGATTAACGATCCTATTGTAAGAGACAACTTGCTTATAAATAAAACTTCTCCTTGTTGCATTTGTCCTCTTGCTAAACAACATAGACTTCCTTTTCCTAACAGCTCATATAAGTCTTCTAGTATTTTTGAATTAGTACACTGTGATATTTGGGGGCCATGTTCCACTAATGCTTATGATGGTTCTAGATATTTTTTGACCTTAGTAGATGATTTATCTAGAACAACTTGGGTTTATTTACTTCAAACCAAATCTAAAACAAGAAAGTGCATTGAATCTTTCTACCACCTTGTAGAGACACAATTCAACTATAAAATAAAAAACATACGTAGTGATAATGGTATTGAGTTCAAGATGAGTGATTTTTACAATGAGAAAGGGATTATTCACCAACGAACTTGTGTCGAGACACCCCAACAAAATGGGATAGTTGAGAGAAAACACCAACACTTATTAAATGTTGCTCGTGCACTGTTTTTCCAATCTAATCTTCCCCTATCCTTTTGGAATGATTGTATCTTGACTGCAGTCTACCTTATAAACAGAACACCTACCCCCATACTTAACAATCGAACTCCCTATGAAGTCCTTTTTAATGTTAAACCACATTATTCTCATTTAAAAATGTTTGGATGTCTTTATTTTGCTACAACCATATCAAATGGGCGACGGAAATTTGATTCGAGAGGTAAAAAGTGTGTTTTTCTGGGTTACCCTTTTGGAGTCAAGGGATATAAATTGATGGATTTGAGTAGTAAGATCGTTTTTCTTTCTAGGGATGTCCTCTTTCATGAAACACATTTTCCTTTCAAAGCATCCCATTCCACTAGTGAAGCGCATTCCTCTTTCCATTCCACACCAGCCATACAGTATTCTCCTTGCCCCGATCCCTCATCTGACTTTCATTGTTCTCCACCAAATATAGACAGCCCTCCTACTTCACCAAACATTTCATCTTCCTCTAGTAGACCTGTTATCACTCCTCAGGATGTCAATCTTGAACACTCATATGTCTCTTATGATCATATTGACTATGATACTCCTTCTCCTTCTCCAACTTTCCGAAAATCCACTAGGAACAGGACTGCCCCTGCCTACTTGCAGGATTTTCACTGTCAACAAGCTGCACTCACTTCAGATTTCCAATCCATGGCACATGTATCTTTTCCTTCTTCAAATTGTTCTTTTCCTTTGTCCAATTATCTTTCCTATGATCGTTTTTCACCACAGTTCCAAGCTTTTTCTTCTAATCTTTCTATCATGGTTGAGCCAACCTCATATTCTACAGCAGTTAAGGATCTAGGTTGGTGTAAGGCCATGGATGCCGAATTGCAAGCCTTGGAAGAGAATCAGACTTGGATTCTCACTGATCTACCTCCTGGAAAAGACGTTGTGGCCTGTAAGTATGTCTATAAAATCAAGAGAAATTCAGATGGCAGTGTGGAACGATTGTAGGCCAGATTGGTCGCAAAGGGGTATACTCAACAGGAAGGCATCGATTATCATGAGACTTTCTCTCCTGTAGCAAAGATGGTCACTGTGCGATGTCTTCTATCAGTTGTTGTTGTTCGCGGTTGGCATTTGCATCAATTTGATGTAAACAATGCCTTCCTGTATGGAGACCTAGAAGAAAAGATTTACATGAGCAAACCACCAAGGTATAATAAAGGAACAACTGGACAAGTGTGTAAACTCCTCAAAAGCCTGTATGGTTTGAAGCAGGCTAGCAAACAATGGTATGCCAAACTCACTTCATGCTTGATCGACTTTGGTTTCACTCAATCAAAGGCTGACTACAGCTTGTTCACCATGTCCACTAGCACTTCTTTCACCGCCCTCCTTGTATATGTCGACGACATAATTCTTGCCAGGAGTTCCATGACCAACATTGTTGCAGTCAAGGATTGTTTGCATGACAAGTTTCAAATTAAGGACTTAGGTCTCTTGCGATTTTTCCTTGGCATAGAAGTGGCCAGATCACCCATGGGCATACACATTTGCCAACGAAAATATGCCCTTGATATTCTAGCTGATTCAGGGATTCTAGGCTGTAAACCAGTAAAGATTCCTATGGAACAGAATTCAAAACTAAGCAAGGATACAGGCGATTATTTGCTTGATCCCTCCACATATCGACGACTCATTGGCAGATTACTTTATCTCACCATTACAAGGCCTAAAATTAGTTATCATGTGCATGTTCTGAGTCAGTTTATGGATAAACCTTCACAATCTCATTTGACAGCTGCTCATAAAGTTTTGCGGTACATCAAGTCTGCGCCTGGCCAAGGATTATTGCTATCCGCTTCTTCCAATTTAGAGTTACTTGCTTATTGTGATTCTGATTGGGCTTCATGCCCTAATACTCGTCAATCCGTTACAGGGTACTGTGTTCTACTGGGACAGTCTCTTATTTCATGGAAATCAAAGAAGCAAAGCGTAGTATCTCGGTCTTCTGCAGAGGCAGAATATCGGGCTATGGCTGCCACAGTCTCTAAGCTCACTTGGCTTCGGTTTCTCCTTACTGATCTGCATGTTGAGCACCCTCAGGCAGCCTTCCTTTACTGTGATAATCAGGCTGCACTCCATATTGCCTCAAACCCAGTTTTCCATGAACGTACGAAACACATTGAGCTCGATTGTCATCTCATCCGGGACAAAATTTTGGAAGGATTCATTGTCACCATGCATGTCCCCACTCACCTTCAACGAGCTGACCTCCTTACGAAGGCCCTTCCCTCTTCTCTTCTGCAAACTCACTTACTCAAGCTGGGAATTGTCAACCTCCATTCTCCATCTTGTGGGGGGGGGGTATTACGGGACATCAATATTTAAGTTAATAAAGAAGAAAATAATACTAGTCATTTAGCTCTCTCATCACATGCACAAGAGGATAGATAACACACATTTTGTACATTCTCCCTTTTTCTGTTACTTGTATATTTAGCCTCTAGAATTAGCTGGAAGATGCTTTTTTATTTTTCTTCATGTTTCTCTTTCCAGTTAGTTAGACAAAACAGAATAGTCAGTGTATATATAAAGGCTCTCTCTGTAAAGGAAATACTAAGTGAAGAATTTCAACAAACAGATACGGGGCCTTCATCTATCTCTTCCATGAGATGATTGTTTTTCCTTTTTCAAGGTTTTGATAAAACTTACAGTATCTTCTAGCTGAATTTCTGGCAGCATAATATATGGAAGAAAATTATGGGATATATCTCCTTTAAGTTAAAGCTTGCATTACCAGTTTTTTTGCAAACCATAGTTACATGTACAAGTAAGAATTTGGTGCCTGTCATGGGTACAAAGCAACGAAGAGATGCTAAATAGTAATAAAGAGATGCTGCAAGAATGAAGAGTCTTTAAATTAGTTGCTCCCCCCCCCCCCGCCCTTTCTTTTCTTGATAGACAATAGGCATTGCACTAAACTTCCCAAAGATTTGAACATGTGACTCATGAACTTTATCAATTATCAATATGCAAACTATTAATCATTTCTATTGTGTAGTCATTGCAAATCATTTCTATATTTAATTTTTTAAAATTGGAGACTCATGAACTTCAATTTCATTTTCACCTCATATGCAGAGCTGGTAATATGACTAGTTTTATTATATTTTATTACTTTTTGTTGGAAGAAGTGCGAAAATTCGAGTGTAATAGTTTTATATATAAAAAAAATGCATGCATGGTGTAAAGTTTTTGAAAACACTACAATATTCAATCAATATGACTTTGAGCGTGGTAATTCTTCTACGATGAAAAGAAAAGGAAAAAGGTCTCAAATTAGACTCCTAATTATATGGTGGGTTTCAATTGAATGCTCTAAGAAATTGTTTTTCAATAAAAGTTTTAAATGTTATCCTTTCATCTCCAAAATTAGGAAAATATTTGAATGAAAAACATCATGTTTCCTTCACATTAACGGTATCGTTTTCATTGCATAGAATGTGCGTTCTTAATGAAATCTATTAGAAAATGTGGATAGAAGAACTCAATTGTGAAGTTTTTAACCTTTGAAGATCCAATTTCTTGAAAATAAATTTAATTGAGACACGACTCATAATTTTTTTGATATTTATTTAGCCTTGTCCTTTTGAGTTGGCTTCCACAATTCTAAAATACTAATTATTATTATTATTATTATTATTATTATTAATGGTGATGATGATGATGTGGATAAATTAAATAAACATTGTTTAAAATAGAGTTTTGCTAGCATTGTTCATGTCTTCATAAATCATAATTTTAAGAGATTAATCCGGTGATTAATGAGGTTTTTTTATTATTTTAAAGCATGTGTAATCAACTTTGCAAATCATTATTACATAAGATATGGTAGTTGTAAGAAGGAAGAAACTTTAAATTAGTTGCCATTTGATTTCCTGAAAGACAGAGATTGTCTTCATCTTTTTTTTATTTGAAAACTTTAAGGTGCACTAACTTGGATACCAAGCAAAGAAGAGATGCTAAATAGTAAAAAGATGCACTTTTGCAAGATTGAATTGGCTATCCTTTTTCTTAATGGCAGAGTTTTCTTTCCTTTTTTGAACACTTGAAATAAGAAAAGGTGAATATCATTGAGGTAAGTTGTATCTTCTAGTTGAATTTCTTGCAGTGAGATGCTTGAACATTGAACTCCCGAAAGAAGTTTTCTTTTAAGAGTTTTCTTTCTTATTTTTTTCGAACACCTAAAAGAAGAAAAAGTGAATATCATTGAGGCAAGGAGTACCTTCATCTGTTGATGACTCACGCCAACAACTAGCACTTAAGAACAAATGAATCAGTATTTATATGTTCTTAAATTGATATATTAACCTCATAGAAACTTCGTAATTTTTAAATAAGTATTTGAACTGGTCTAAGAAGCTGAATGGATCATCATAAGGACGTAATGATGTAATAGCTCTTCCACAAATCTGCAATTAGTAAGTTAAACTCTTTGTAATTACATTTCAAAGGCTAACTAAGGGATGATAGTCCACCCAACAGCTTGAACAATTTAAAGCAAAGGTAAATTATAAATACAATTAAACACAATCACTAATGAATAGCCATCAATGCAACTTTTTCAATACATGCATGCAAAATTAAGCCCAACACAATTGCCAGTAGGAACTTATTTATTAAGTTAATTCACTTAAATAATTATGGACACAATATAACAAAATCTAGTACTCTTTATTCCATGCTTAAATTGATCTCATTATTTGATGGTGGTTGGCCAGTCCCTTGACCATGAGTTTGTGCTGGCAAGCTTCTTGGAAGTGAATCAATTCCTTGATGTGGAGTTGATGTTGTTAAATAAGATCTCAATTGCTCAACCTCTTGCTCTTCAAGCTCAAGCATGCGCTCAAGCACTCGCTCTTCGCGCTCAAGCACCTTAAGCACTTGCTCTTCGCGCTCATGCTCTCGCTTTTTAAACTCAAGATCTCGCTTTGTATCTTCCACAATCTTTTCCAGTTCTTTCAACCTCTTCAAAATAGCAACATTGTTAACTCGACATTAGTAATTAACAAATAATTGATTAATCAATTCCAATTATTCTTATTTAAATATAGAAATTAGAAGTGTCATGAATTTCAATTTAATTTCTCATTTTAATAAATATAGAGGTAATTTGACTAATTTCTTGATACTAATTGATTAAAACTTGCTACCAAATTAAGTACAATCTTGCTTTCAATGCATGCATGTTGTTCGGAGTAAGCAAGTTAAGTGCAACCTTGATTAAGGGGTGTTTGTGAGTGTTATAATTGTTGTTTTTTAAAATGTTTTTTATTTGAAAATATATTGAAATAATATTTTAAAAAAAAAAATTATTTTTGACATCAAAACATTAAAATGATCTAGAAATACAAAAACAAATTATTTAAAGTAAAGAAAAAAATAAATAAAATAAATTTTTTGAAAAATATTTTTAAATCGCAAAAATAAACAAAGGTTTAAATAAAAAAATGTGTAGTGTACAAACTTGGGCAACACTAGATAAAGAAAATGTACATAAGGTATTTCTGAAAATAAAACAACACAACGTGAATATCAAAAATAGCTTATAATATTAAGATTATTAGTTAGACAGACTATTAAAGACATTGAATTTAGCGGAAGAGAAAGAGTGGCAAAGTGCAAAGCATGGAAAATTAACAGGTCATCAATTTGTCTTTTCCTTCGAAAAAAAAAAAAGAGAAAACCTCATACGATAATATTAAATAAAAAATACTAAAAAGACACAAGTGATTTATGACATTGTTTTTACTCTTTCATCTTTATTAAAAAAAATATTATGTTTGCAATAAGAGTTACGTATAATTACCTTTACCAAAAATGCATTAGTTATTATAAAATTTATTAAGGACAAAATGGTCCAGACATGTATCTTTTGCTACAGTATCATAAATGATTTGCACATGAAAACAAGAAAAATAAGGCTTTGGGCAAGCGGCTCTTTTATCTTTTGCAAAAACAAAAACAAGGTTTAAAAGTATTGAGATGGAAGTGGAACATACCTCATGGGGACTTGACCCTGACATGGCTGCAATACCTTCCACATATTTGTCTCTAGCTTTGGAATATTCTTCTTCCTCCTTGTGATATTAATTGAATTTATTATCAGATATTCAAGTAGTCATCCGTTAATAAAAACAAGTATCTAATATTAATTATTTATTCCAATTTTTTCTTAGACGCAAAGGCATCACTATTACAAAAAATATATATTAAAAAGACACCAGTGATTTATTATGCTTTTAGACATATTGTTTTTACTCTTTTACCTTTATGAAAAAAATGGTTATGCTTGCAATTAGAGGTACAATTACCTTAAACAAAGAATGCATTAGTCATTATAAAATTTATCAAGGACAAAATGAACCGGATATATTTTTTTTACCACAGTGTAATGACTTATTTGTCCTTGAAAGCAAGAAAAAATACATTATATATTTCTTTTATCATCTCTTGGCACTTAATTTTTATATATGATTTGGTTCTCATTCTTTGAATTAAAATGTATTTGGTCTTAAATAATTTATTGAGTTATTTTTTTTTATTTCATACCCTTACACTTGATTTTTGTATTAGATTTTATTTTTATTCTTTTGATTATGGTGTGTTTGGTCTTGAATCCTTGATTAAATTAATTTGTCTTTGAATTTCATCCCTTGATATTTTTTTTTATCAAATATGATCATCACTTTTTTATTGTTAATTTTAGTTGTTTTTATCCTTTTATTTAAATATTTGATTAATTTATGCAAATTATTCTTATTTAAAAATAAAAATTAGAAGTCTCATAAATTTCAATTAAATTTCTCGTTTCAATAAATATAGAGGTAATCTGACTAATTTTCTGATATTAATTGATTAAAACTTGCTATCAAAGTAAGTGCAACCTTGTTTAAATAAAAGAATGTGTGGTGTAAAAACTTATGCAACACTAAATAAAAAAAATGTACTATTAGAAAATAAAACAACAGAACGTGAATATCAAAAATAGCTTATAATATTAAGATTATTAGTTAGACGACAGAGACTATTAAAGGCCTTTGACATTGAATTTAGCGGAAGAGAAAGAGTGGCAAAGTGTAAAGCATGGAAAATTGACTTTGTCTTAAATTTGTCTTTTCCTTTGAAAAAAAAGAGACAAAACCTCGTGGGATAATATTACAAAAAAAAAATTACTAAAAAGACACCAATGATTTAGTGTGATTCTAGACACATCTTCCTATATATTTAGTTATTCCTATCCTTTTTTCTTTTTTCTTTTTTTTTATGGATGGATGTATAGAATTTAGAAGCAATCCTGAAAGAGCGCGTTAAATATTTTATTGTCATCCCCAAATACGGTGCCTCTAATGGTGATTTATAAGTCACATAACTTGGCTTAAAATAAACATATTGAATAACATATATGATATACAAAAATATTATTAGGTAAATTTTATTTTTGTATATATAGATTAATTAATGTTCTGCTTATACTCCTATAGTTTAAACTTTTTCAATATTATCTCTCTAGTTTTTAGAATTACCAATGTTACCCTAATCTTAAAAAGTTAATTTGTTGTTTAAAATTGGTTTTTGAACTTTTCTTTTTTGGGAATGTTTTTTATGACATATAATAACATATATGGGAATATGTGAGAGGAAGTAAAAGAGAAATGTAAGGAAAATTGAAAGTTTTGATACTTATTTAAGAAAAGAAAAAATGGAAACTATACGGTAAATTGGAAGGTTTTGAAGTATCAAGATGGAAGTGGAACATACCTTATCGGGATTCGATCCTGACATGGCTGCAATACCTTTCAAATATTTGTCTTTAGCCTTGCGATATTCTTGATCCACCTTTTTGTTTTTGTTGAAGATTGCGGTGAAACATTATTCAATTTATTGTCAAAAATTCAAGTAGTCTTCGGTTAATAAAAGCAAATATATAATATTAATCATTTATTCCAAATTCTTCTTTGACATGAGGGAATCAATATTGACTAGACTCATTAATAATCTGAGGATCATAAATGATAATGAATTTTTGAGCTATAATTAATGTCATAAGAACACTTTGGTGTTAATTAAATTAGGCTTCAGGAAAAGGGTTCTTTTATCTTTGGCAAAAACAACGTGTTTACATTCATACCCTTAAAGGACAAAAGAAAAATAGCTTGGGCAGACGGGCTTCTCAGTCTTTACAATTTTTTTAAACGGCAAAATTACAATAAAACAAGTAGAGATTTGCCGGAAACATAGAATTAGTATAACCTCTTACCACATCCAACCGTTTTAAATTAAATGACATCCAATTAAAATCATTTTATTAATAAAATGAAGAAAAAGAAATGAAAACATTCATATGGAATTTCCAAAATAATGAATATAACAAACATATATAAATTAAAATAATCTGATTTGTTATTTTATTCTGACACCTAAAAAAATAGAATATACTTGAAAAGGATTTTTGGTATACTTACCCGTCTAAGTGTCACATTGCCTTCATTTTCGGTCTGTACGGTCCGTCCATTCACTTCAACCCTCACGGGATACTGGAACAAATATCATAAGAACACTTTAGTGTAATTACAGAGAAACACATGGTATTTAGCAAGCTATTGAGATGATGTATTATTTTCTTTTATTTCTCAAGAATTGAAGCTCATATATACCGGGATTGATTTAATGTAATTTGAAGTAGAAATTTGATTTGGCAGCATATAACAAGTAGAGTTTGGCCGTATACATAGAATTAGTATAACCTCTTAACCATCATCGATCCAACCGTTTTAAATTAATTGACATCCAATTAAAATCACTTTATTAAAAAAATGAAGAAAACGAAATGAAAACATTCAAGTGGAATTTCCAAAATAATGAATTAAACAAACATATATAAATTGAAATAATCTGATTTGTTATTTATTCTGACATCTAGAAAAATGCAGTATCCATCTACGTACTTGAAAAGGAATGTCTGATTCTTTATATTCGTACTGTGCGCTCAAGCCAAGATGTAGCACGAGAAGGGAGACATGAGTGAGTAACTCTCCACCTCTTCTCAGTTGTTGAGTATGTTCTTTCCATGGACAGTGAGCTGCTGCATATGCTACCATTTCTACCCAAACTTCACTTATCATCCTCCATCGCTTCTCAGGTTCCAATGAACGCAATTGCCTGACGAGCCTATGCACACCGATTAACACTGACTTTTCTAGTTTCCAGCGACGTTGAAACTCTTCATCATCATAACCAAGTGATTCACTGTTGTGCCAGTCTCGCAAGACACGTTGATTTTCCTTATCATCATTAGTACCCCGCAAAATTTGCAAAATTTGCAATTCTTGCAAGGTTTCTTGATATTCCTCATCATCACCGAATCCTTTAGAGAGCATATTTGGTCTTATCACCAAAAGATACATCATGTATTCAGATAGGCATCTGCTTGCTTCATCTTCTTTGGAGACATTGCTTCCATCTTTATCAACACGATAACAAATATCTGTTGCGAGATGCCATGCACGAATGCTCCGACTGAATTCTACTTCAGTCGTGCACCACTTGTACGCCTGTAACAGTCCCTCTCTTTCTAGCACACCATCTCCCCTCTGACCTATTATTTTACTTCTGACATTTTTATCAAAGACATTCAAATCTTCCTTCATCTTCCGAGATTCCTCTCGAAGATGTTCGAAAATAAGACCTTGTAGTCCAACATTCAAATCTTTCCAATTCACATGCATCTGCCTCTTCATTTCATCGATTCCCAGCAATTTCAAGCATTTAGGTGGCTCGCTTTTAATGGAAGAGCTTATCAGGTTATACTGTGATATGGATCTCGACCACCTCTTGCTTCCAGTTAACTTCCTTAGCTGAGAATAAATTGCACTTGTCAGGGCGTTCCCTCCTTTACCAATCAACCAAATCATTGTCCAGTCAGACAAAACAAGGCATAAAAAAGCATAAAACTCGAGAAAAACAGCTGCCGCAAACAATAAATACGTGATTGCAATGTCGGTCGTTGAGTAGTCATGCTTGTCAATCTTGACCTGGAAGGTAATAAACGCAGTAACAGAGAGCAGAGAGCTGATACAGCGAAGAATGATTCCGGCACGGGAGTAAATCAGAGGCGCTTTAGTATAAAGCATATCATATATTAATCCAAGCTCAGCCTCTACCACCTTGAAGGCACCGTCTGCTTTATTCTCGGAAAACAGCTCCCGGCTTATTATTAGTGAAAGAATGCCAGGGACAAGATCCTGCATCATAAACTTGGATATGTAAGAAAAAACATAAGCTTGAAGAAGATAATCTCGGTGGTGGTCTTGTGGAGGAGTTTTTGCCATTCCCGTACGATTATAAGAATCCCAAAAATCTGAGAGAGAAGAGTTTTTCAAACTCTTGGAGCATGAAGACCGGAGCACCCAAGTCCTCTCTACGTACTTTGCAATGCCAACAACGAACATTGGGATCGCTATGAATGAGAGGATACCGCTACCCCAGGACCTTGAGAAGACATAAAAAGCCACCCCGACTTGGACTACAAGACCAAGTAAATGCCTTGACCACAACTCGTTATCTTCAATCGAGTATGCAGTGATTGTGTCTGGGCCACCAAGGTGCAAGAGTAGAAAAGGTGCCCAAAATGCCTGGATGGAATTGTTTGCTTTCTCTGAAACGTCACCTGATGAATCTCCTTGGCTTCTGGCTAGATTACCCAGTGCAACAGTTGCCACCACGTCTGCTGATAGATATGCAGACCATACGAGAATCCTGATCCAGCTTCTGGCATTGGTCTTTCGCCAAGGACCAAATACGATGAGGATGGTTTGTAGTAAGAGACTAAGCAAAACCATTCCTCGAATCTCCCAATTGTTCCATAAATTTAAGACTTCTTCAGGCAAATTTTTAAGCATTGTCATCTTTTCCTCAACAGTGGAAACTACTTCTCTCGATGAACCCTTGAAAAAAATGTTTTGTAAGATGGAAAAGAAAATGTGGATATCTTTGAAAAAATCTCTTAAAATGAATAGCGAAAAGACTCTTATGAGAAAAGAATTCTGCAGTAGATTTTGGGTAAGGTATCATAAAATAGGAGTTGCTGCATATTGTTGTTCCAGCAAACAAAGAAAAGGTATGGGATGCATTACAAGTTAATATATGGAAGTGAATTCTGGGATATATCTCCTTTAATTTAAAGCTTGCATTCCCAGCTTTTGCAAACCATAGTTACATGTACAAGCAAGAATTTGGTACCTGTCATGGGTACAAAGCAACGAATAGATGCAAAATAGTAAGAAAAGAGATGCTGCAAGAATGAAGAGACTTTAAACTAGTCGCTTTCCCCCCTTTTTCTTTTCTTGATAGACAATAGGCATCGCTTTCTGGACACTCGAAGAAGGAATTCTGAACATCAATATGATGTTTGAGCACTAAACTTCCCAAAGGTTTGAACATGTGACTACCATTTACTACTAATAAGTTTCTGCCTTACATTAGTGGAATTTTGCATCTTCAAAACACAGAAAAATTTAAGAAATTTGAATAGATAACCTATTCAACGATAGTCATCCTTAATGATATCATTTTCATTGCATAGAATGTGCATTCTTGATGAAATCTGTTAGAAAATGTGGATGGAAGAACTCAATTGCTAAGTACCTTTGGAAATCCAAGTTCTTCAAGATAAATTTAATTGAGATATGGCTCATAATTTTGATATTTATTTAGCCTTGTCCTTTAATTGAGATATGGCTCATAATTTTGATATTTATTTAGCCTTGTTCGTCTTAGTAGTAATAGTAATAATAACAATAAGAAGGACTTACTAGCAAGTAAATTAATTAATGACAACTTGGATAATTTAAATAAACATTGTTTAAAAGAGAGTTTTACTAGCATCGTTCATGTCTTCATAAATCTTAATTTTAAGAGATTGATGGGTGATTAAGGAGGTTTTTTTTATTATTTTAGAGCATGTCTGACCAACTTTGCAAATCATTATTACATAAGATATGGGGTAGTTGGCTAGGACAGAGATTGCCTTCTTTTTTGGGAAACTTTAGGTTCTTTTTTGGGTACCAAACAAAGAAAAGATGCTAAATAGTAAAAAGATGTAGTTTGCAAGATTGAATTGGTTATCCTTTTTCATGATGGCGGAGTTTTCTTTCATTTTTTGGACACTTGAAAGAAAAAACTGAATATCATTGAGGTAAGTAGTATCTTCTAGCTGAATTTCTTGCAATAAGATGCTTGAACATTGAACTCCCGAAAAGCTTGAAAATCATGTAAAATTATTCTTCAAACTATATCTAATAACTTAAAATATTTAGGTAAGATGATTCTTTTATATTCTTAACAATAATATCGAATTTGTTTTTAATAATTCGGTAAGCACACTATCAAAGCTCCTCTTGAAAGACTAAAAATTTTCTCATTCGGGCTGTGTGACCCAATAATACAGTCATTTCCTAACTTATGATCAATTCTATGGTACATGTATATAACTTTTGGTAAAATTAATTTATTAAACCATAACGTCTCTTTCTCTATGCTTTTTTTTTTTTTTACATGATTCCTTCAGGTAATTTGTTTTAGTTTCTTCAGAGGAATTTTACAAAGTTTGGTTTTTTTAAAAGGATTTTTTTAAAAAATATATTTTTTGAATGTTACCGGATTTCAGGTCTGAGTGTGAGATATTTTATTGGGAGGTTTCTTTCTTGAGAGGATTTATTAAATATTACACTATTATTATTTTAGGTTAAATGGTATCAAGAAATGGTATCAACACACTCATTGGTCCGGTGGCCGACGGGTCCTAGGAATGTGATGTACTGTTTCAATCACTGAGCATGACCACCCAGGAAAAAGGTCAGGGAGGTCTTAGCACATGCAGTTCAAAAGAAAAACAATGCTCCAGATTAAAGAACATGCCAGTTTTTAGCTCATGTGGGTTCTAACCCATTGCTTTTAATGAATTTAAGTTGTGTTTCAAAGCTGGAGTGATATTAGTGAATCCCCAAATAACTTGAAATAGAACAGAGAACATTTTCCAGACCAAATTAGCCAATGTTTAAGACTTGGTAACAGCATGAGATAATTATATGCTACAATGAAGTCGTCCATCGAGGGGATTAAAACATATAACAGTTTCATGTTTGAAGTTTCTTCATCCATGGCAGATTACAACTAATAGCCACTCCCTTAAACATACAGAATTAATCTTTTAATCTAACACATTGAAAGCAAAATCATGACTTACACTTTCTGTGAAATTAGCCACCTTGATTAAACCAGCTTTGTTGGCAGGACTAAGGGGCAGGCTGCTAAGAATTTCTTCAAGAAGCATCAAGTTAAGACTGCTACCAAGGTTTCGGGTCACCGACTGAGCCTGTAGCCCAGTTTAAGATCTTCTCACCTGACTTCAGGTAAACACTTGAGGCAATTTTCGAATAAGTCCATTCAAAACTTGATGGAAAGCATCTCTTGCTTGAGCAGGTTGTGAAAATAGCATTGCCTGCTTCATCGAAGGGTTTGCAAGCAGTCTCTGCTTCCTCAATATCACTTCAGGTGGAATGGAAGTGAGCAAGGTGTCCAAATTTGGAACATCTTTCTCGTCTACAAATACCCTAATTTCTTCTCATGGGATTGCATCAGCAAAGAGTAAAACAATGTCGTCAGCTATAATAATATAATAATGGGGATACAGCCAAATATCACTGCTTCAACCAATCTCGGACTCTATGGGGCCCAGCCAAGGGGGCACAAACAGAAAGCAGCTTATTGCATGTCTTCGTAGTACGTTGTTAGGTGCTCTGTGGAAATGTCAAAAAGTGGATTGTCCTTGAAGTTCTCACAGACTGCTGCTCGTGCACCTCTGTAAACATATGAAACAAATTGGTCGGTGATCTCCACTTAAGCTCTATCACATATAGGATCATTGCTAAAACATGAAATGTATTCTGTCTTCCAATTAGCTTGACAATTGAATGAAGAAGTCCAAATATTGTATTTGACTACTTTCATTCTAATTGAAAAATATGAAAGGGTCATGATTCTGGTTTCATAACCCATACCACAAAGGTTCCATTTCTGTTGATATTTTTTTTGAAAATATACTTAAGCCTCACATTCTATGGAAACGAGTTGAAGTAATTGAACATCTAATCACTTTCTTAAACATGTGAGAACTATGTGAGAATTACCTTGCATAGCACCTTCTGGGTCATTTCCTACATCATAAAACAATCCTCTGAAGTAAACAAATATTGACCGAGGTGTTTTTTTAGGAATCAGATAAGTTTGCATTTTCTGTGGAGGAGCATATGGAGGAACTATAATAGAGCCATCTTTTAAGCAAACATGATTTCTTTGTCCAAAAGTTTGCACCAAGGTGGCTCGTTGGAGCAAGGGAAGAATTCCTCTTTCATAAGCCTTCTCTTCCTACAAAAAGGAAAAAGAATAGAGGAACATAAATTAAGAGTTGATGGAAATAAAAAGAAACTACTAGAATGCAACACTTTATTACTAATATATATCAATAATTAGATATACCAGAAGGATAAAAGCCTCAAAAGCTCTTCAAGAAACCACATATTTAGGTCAATTGATTCAAAAATCAAAATGCATTGAGAAAACTTGTCAATGGAAGCTAAGGGAAACAGGAGAAGGTAAATAAAAAGAAAAAGGTTTACTCACTTGATAGTGGAAGCATGCACCAAAGTCGTGTGGCACAATAAAAAAGTGGTCTGCACCTTCAGTCCGATTCCAATAAGGCCAGTTTGAAGAAATAAGTTGTATAGCACTTCTCATCATTCGTGGTGATTTGAAAGGCAAAGGAAGGCCATTTGGAGCCAAATCATAAGTTGTATATACAAGGTATAAAACCAATTAGCTTCCTTAGGATTGAGCGTTCCTACAGGGCTAGACAATAGGAACCAATGCATAAAGATCTCAGCTGCGAACATGTGAGTGAGACATCTTGGGTCTTTTTGCAGAATCTTCTTATTGTATTTGCTTGGAAGTTCATAAACAAAAACGTTCAGCCTTCCAACAAGATCATCTTCCAAAACATTTCTGCACTACCTGCATGTTGTATAGCCCAGTCATACTTAAAGATCTCTCATTCATTGAGCTCCAAACTACTTTTGTAGTTTCTGAAATCTACACCTTATCAAATTCTGATTCAACAAATCCATTATTCATAAAAGAAAACCTAATGTTTCATTTAAATCAGCAAGAACAAAACCATCATTTTACCCTTTCCTTGCCCCCGCATTTACCAAATCACATCTGATATTGCCAATTGTTTTTATTATCTTTCACATTGTTTTCCACATGTCTCTATTCCATGTGTGTCTAATATACAATACTTGGAGAGTTACAATGGCTTAAGCATTATTATTTTTAACTTGAGACAAATTGACTCTCCAATGTGATCTAGCTTTCCAGACTTGAGCAGTTCCTCTTCATAGTGCATGTAATAATACAAGAAAATCAAACAAATAGAAACAAAGAATTAGGAAAGTTCTTTCATCATATGTTATGGCCACCTATGTCATCATTAATAGAAACGTACCAAGTGCTAGACAAATTAGCGCCCATATTCACGCCAAGTTGTTTCCCCAACATGGAAACCCAAGACATTAGAAACCTAAAAAAATTCAATCATGCTTTTCCTTGACCAAGTCTTTATTAGCATACGATCAATTGAAGTACAAGGTTAGACCATCTCAACCAGATATGTTCATCTAGGTGAAGCTCAAAATAAGCCCTAGAGAAGTTGAATTTTACTAGAATATGGCAGTTACAGTGCACATGTTTCGATACCAAAGAAGCCATAAGAGATGGACTAGTTCCTTAACCAAATGTAATAATTTTTTAGTGCCTTTTCGTCACAGTTTTGATATCCATTGAGGTTTTGCATGGTTCAAAATGGTCTAAACTTAGAATCATTCACTAAGGACAACAATTACACTTCATAATCTGCAACATTTTTTAAGGGAATCATTATCAGCTCAGTAAAGGGTCTTAAGTTACAAATATTATCGCTAGAAAAGGGTCTAATAAAGTTTCAATACAAGAAAAAATATAACCTGTTCTGAGACAATATATAGCAAGCGAGCAAGCAATACCTCTATTGTGATGGTGAGAAGGAAAAGAGATTAGAAATGAACTGTAAGAAAGGTCCCACTTCATAATTCCCCTATAGGGCTGTGTAGTTAGTCTCTTTATCACATTCATCTCCGTAGTTCTTTTACTCACTGTGGGCGAGTTTCAGTGTTTCTGCTTTGAAATGAAAGAGAAAGTGGAAGAGAGAAGAGTCCAAAAATGGGCTAAATCAATACCATTTATGAGCTTCAAGAAACACGGGCCCTGTGGGGCCTTTGCTTCTTCTTTTTTTAACTTACCTATACAAAACCGGCGTCGTCTCAACAAAGGAAGTCCCTTCCAACGGTCAAATATTTTGTTTCTATCAAGCAAACCAAACTGTGTGTATATAAACGAAGAAAGGAAACCCCTTTCTTCATCTTTCTCTCATGCCTCTCTTTCTGGGTTTTCAAAATCCTCTCTCTCTTCAAGAAAAACCCTAAGAAAGATCGTTCATCAAGCTTCGCTTCTAAGGTATGATTGAAGGTTCACGCTCTTAAGATTTTATCTTTTATTTAGTTATTATTTCTTTGTTTAATTTCCATTTTGAATTAGAATTTAAATAGTTCGTTCTTTGTTAACCTTCTTTTCTTTTATCTTCTGCTCTCTCTTCTGTTGTGTTTGTTTGATTATTTAGTCTGATTATGTGGTTTTTTGCAGGATTGTCTTGAGAAAAGAAACTTCAATTCAGGTCATGAACATTATTTATCCTTTTTGATCGCTTGCTCTATGATTTATAAAATATTCCTGGTCATTAATTGCTAAAATCATCCTAGGTTTAGTCTTTTTTCTCTCTATTTTCATTTTTTTTTTAGAATTTGAAAAATGGGGTTATGTATGCTTTCTTTTTTCCTTCTTTGTATGGTTGTAGACCTACTTTTGCATAAACATGGCACCTCGGTTCAGCCAAGCATTCAGGTTCTTTCCTAATTTCCTGTATATTTTCTTTGAGGCATGTGAGAGTGCTTGATTTACTGGTCGCACATCTGTCTTTGTGGGGTTGTTAACAGTAATGTGTTTGCTGGTATTTTAAATTACTTCAATTTGATATGATGGATAAAATGGCTATTGGCTTGTTATGGTATTGTGTCAAGACTACCTAGAAAAGATATCTATCTATCTATCTATCTATAATTCTAACATTTAGATGGTCAAATATATCTTTTATGTGGATAATTTCGGATTCTATGGTTTTTAGAACCTCTAAAGTAAATCACTTAAAATTCAACCATTGTCAGATATTCTTGATGGTAAAATTGTCAGAAATCAGCTGGGAAATTATGTGTGTGGTTGAAATGAACATATTGAAGCGAAAAGGCCCCTCACCTTGATTTTGTCATTTTCAATTTAAATGAGACTAATAATGTGATTCAAATTTAATGCTCCTAGTACTCCGAGTTTCTTGGAGTGGAAACTTGCAAAAAAAATTGAGAACACATTGGAGAGTATTTTAGAGAAAACTAAAGCTTGGATGAGGAGATGTTACTGAATAATAAATTTCTTTGAAGAATACAATACAGTTAGGATAATTTTTTGTTTATCTTCGAGGCAACCTTTAAAATCCTGTTTCAGCTAAATACTGAATACTAGAAATCCTTTTTGATTGGGATGTCGATCAGCAACATATTTTGAATGCTAAAATACGTATCATTTATTTTTCCTTCTTTATTTCAGTTGATCATCATTGTTATATGTTCTATCCATTATCTTTACCTTGAAAAGTTTGGAGCAGGTGGATCACATATCTCGTATGCTGAATTGTAGTTTAATTTCGTTGTAGTTGTTCTTTTTCATTTTTAATACCTGCATCTGAGACACTTGCATGGGAAAAGAACTGAAATGACATTAAAGATTTATGGAGGTTAAGAGGATGGACCTCAAAATCCTATTATAAAGAACAGAAATCTTTTTTGTGTTTTGCTTGAACTTTGAAATTGAACCACAATACAGAACTTGTATTTGTGTGCATGTATAACTCTTGCCTCGTACACATTTCACTTCAATTTTTTTTTTATAAAAGAATGACTTGATAATATACCCCTGTACGGCAACTAGTCTTTTATTACTTTGTTTGGAAGGCTTTCACTCTTATAGGCAATTTTTCTGGATGCGTTGGGAAGAAGTGGAGAAAGATTGATGCTTTGAATAGATACAGATAAAACGAAGGAGGCATCTGAGGTAATAATTTTGTAGTTTCTTATACACTGATAATATGATTTGCTTGGTCTTGTCACTTTGTAGTTGTCTCACATCTCTTTTTCATGGTGGGTATTCTTGTTAAGATACTCGGTTGTTATTAGTGTTTTCTTTCGTTGCTACCATCATAATACCTAGTGAAGCTAGTTTCTTTATCACATTTAGCTGCATAGTTTCATGTTGCTCTCCCTCCATTTGTCTTATTGTCTCAGCTTTGAGAGGGAAGAGTACGAGCATGGATTATTGAGAGGGGTTGATATAGGAGGAATGGTTTGCTGAATTGAAGAATCAAGTTTTTCTACTGTTATTGGAGATTTTTATTTACTGGTATACAACTCACTTGTAAAATCCCTCTCTAAATTTTTTAATAATCATTCTTTTTTAGTTTCTTGAATGATATTTAATAACTAGGAGAGTAAAGTGCCCGTAAGATTAGCCCCGGGGATAAATGAAGTCTAGAAGATTGGCTTTTTTAAGTATTTTGTGGCTTTGTAGAACCTGAAAAGTAAATATATTATAATGTACTTG
>NC_133298.1:1255593-1303831 GCF_005239225.2 Populus alba | reverse complement strand
TCTGCGTCGCTTGTCGATTTTCTGTATCGGCAGCAGAATCACTCTTTTATCCCGGCCATCCATCCGTTTGGAGATGCCATTAGCCCGAAAGCTAATCAGTCCCTTTCATCTCGACAAATCCATTCGGACGCCATTAGCCAAAGCTAATCATTCTTTGTCCCGGCCATCCGTTTGGATGCCATTAGCCGAAGCTAATCACTCCTTTGTCGCCGGCCCATCCTTTCGGATGCCATTAGCCGAAGCTAATCATTCTTTTGTCCCGGCCATCCCTTCGGATGCCATTAGCCGAAGCTAATCATTTTTTTGTCCCGGCCATCCGTTCGGACGCCATTTAGCCGAAGCTAATCATTCTTTGTCCCGGCCAATCCGTTTGGATGCCATTAGCCGAAGCTAATCACTCTTTTGTCACCGGCCATCCATTCGGATGCCATTAGCCGAAGCTAATCAATCTTTAAATCAAACATTTAAGCGTTCATCAATCTAATATCGGTTCTAACAATATGATAGTACTCAAGTTAAAAATTCAAGATTCAACGTAAGAAAAGGGAAGGTGCAAGTCACCTACACTGCTCCACCTGTGGGTCGATCCTGTCTTGATGATGGTCCAATCCCGACCGCACCACCTAAGACATCAATAGTCACAAATCAGCACAGTTGCATTTATTTTATTTTTGAATCATACTCATCATCACACTTATTTCAAGAGTTCATATGTTCACATTCAAGTGTTCCATATTTTACACATATCAAACATGAGATTGTTACTAGCATTTAAGTCATTCCTGCCTAGGAGGCTTATTGTAGGAATTCGGCAGCGAGAACTGGTTCGCTGCGGTGCTGCCAGTTCGGCAGCGACCACTGTTTCGCTGGCGGGCAGCCAGTTCGGCAAGCGAAAACTGCATCGCTGTTGGTGCCGCAGTTTCGCTGCACAACGCACAACTTGGCAGCGAATATCAATTCGCTGCAGGAAGTTCAGTCGCGGCAGCGAAACATAATTTCGCTGCGCCACACACAAATCGGCAGTGAATATCAATTCGCTGCAGCATGTTCAGTTGCGGCAGCGAAACAGAATTTCGCTGCGCAACACACAAATCGGCAGCGAATATCAATTCGCTGCAGGAGGTTCCGTTGCGGCAGCGAAACAGAATTTCGCTGCGCAACACACAAATCGGCAGCGAATATCAATTCGCTGCAGGAGGTTCAGTTGCGGCAGCGAAACAGAATTTCGCTGCGCAACACACAAATCGGCAGCGAATATCAATTCGCTGCAGCATGTTCAGTTGCGGCAGCGAAACAGGATTTCGCTGCGCAACACACAAATCGGCAGCGAATATCAATTCGCTGCAGGAGGTTCAGTTGCGGCAGCGAAACAGAATCTCGCTGCGCAACACACAAATCGGCAGCGAATATCAATTCGCTGCAGCAGGTTCAGTTGCGGCAGCGAAACAGAATTTCGCTGCGCAACACACAAATCGGCAGCGAATATCAATTCGCTGCAGCAGGTTCAGTTGCGGCAGCGAAACAGAATTTCGCTGCGCAACACACAAATCGTCAGCGAATATCAATTCGCTGCAGCAGGTTCAGTTGCGGCAGCGAAACAGAATTTCGCTGCGCAACACACAAATCGGCAGCGAATATCAATTCGCTGCAGGAGGTTCCGTTCCTGCGGGCAGCGAAACAGAAATTTCGCAACTCGGAAACCATCAATTTCAGCACATAGTTCTTCAACAAAATTCAGCAATAACCATCACAGCAAAACACATTAAATTCCAGCACTAACATCACAGCAGAACACATTAAATTCCAGCAAGAACTTCACAGCAGAACACATTAAATTCCAGCACTAACATCACAGCAAGCGAACACATTAAATTCCAGCAAGAACATCACAGCAGAACACATTAAATTCCTGGAGCAACAATCATCACAACAGAACACATTAATTCCAGCAGCAACATCTCAACAGAACACATTTAATTTTCAGCACCAACATCACAGCAGAAACACATTCATTCCAGCAGAACACCACCACATGCATGCTGGCTTACCCATAGTTAAAGCCAGCTTCTACCATAATTGTTAGATGTTCTGAAATTGACTTTATTTCACTTCTGTTTGCTAGATCTCCTAGTTAATTTCAGTTTCCCCCATAGTTGGCTTAAGTCTTAGATTAATTTTTCTTAGGGCTTTTCTTCTTCATTTTCGTTTTTGATCTTAAGGGGAAGAGGAAAGGGAGTTCCATGACCCATACCTTCTGATTTTAACCAAGTTTGAGGAAGGTTTGACACTATTCTTTTCTCTTCAGCTGCTGGTTCTCCTCCTTCTTCTTCCTCTCACGTTTTCCAGCTCTCTTTTTCCTCTCCTCTATGCAGCTGCCCACTCCTCTCTCAAGTTCTCATCTCTCCCTCACAAGCTCACAAGACACTCTACTAGTTTGATTCACGTTTTTGATGTGAAAGGGGAAGGGAAGAATGACATGCAGCTGCTGGTTTGGGAAGAAGATGGGTCCTTCTCTCTCCCCTCTTTGTATTTATACTACCCATCAAATGAATTGGGTTGTTTGGGGGTGGGTTTAGGTGTGTCCTTATCCTTGTTTGGTTTATCTAAAACCAGTTTTTTACCCCTCCCTCCCAGCTATGCATCACTGTTGATTGAGAATTCGGCAGCCCAAAACTGCGTCGCTGCCGATTTCTGCATCGGCAGCGAAAACTGCGTCGCTGCCGATTTCTGCATCGGCAGCGAAAACTGCGTCGCTGCCCAATCCAGAATCGGCAGCGAAAACTGCGTCGCTGCCAAAACCAGAATCGGCAGCGAAAACTGCGTCGCTGCCGATTTCTGCATCGGCAGCGAAATCTGCGTCGCTGCCGATTTCTGCATCGGCAGCGAAAACTACGTTCATCACCATCTTTCTCTCTCTCTTTCTCTTTATATACATATATATATATAGACATATATATATTTTTGTTTGGGTGTTTACAATAACTATGAGTAGTAGTAGTAGTTATGGTGAAGGTGTTGATGTGGGTGTTAGTAATTCTAGTGTGAGTGGTGGAAATTCATATTATAATATGAGAAGTGATAAGTAAATATGATGATACTAAATAATTATAAGTTTAAACAATCATAACTTATTTTTCCAATCACACAAATTTTCAAATTAATATATTGAAATCAAAAGAATTTCTTTAACAAAACCTATTCATCAAAACAATTCTCAAACACAACTCCTATAGGACTTTAGGACTTTAATTAAACACTTTATATGTATCTCTAAACCATTCTTATCCAGCACATTGTCTCTCAATCATTAAAAAAAAAATTAATTTCCTAATCTTATTAAAATCTTCTAAATAAACCAATTCTCAACTCATTCAAACCCTAATTTGGATAAATATACAATAGATTATAGATTCAATTAAACATTTATTGCAACGAGAAATTTGTAAGAGCACACGCACATTCAATTATAGAATTTTAAACTCTAAGCAATTTCATTTATATGGAACTACATATTAAAATATCAAGTAACCCTTATACATAGTTTTAATTTTGAGGTTGTTTTTTAAGAAAAAATAAAAACAAACATAAAGAAACATAGAAAATTTTGAATTCTAAGCAAACCATTATGCATTTTTTGAACCTGCTTATCATATTCGTTCATTTGTTGTTGTTTTTTTTTTGGATTTCAAATCTCTTAGTTTTAAGAATTTTTTTAGAAATTTGTTCTTTATCTTATTTTTTTAAGTTTGGGTCCTAAAACTAACAATATTTAAGAGAATTTATTTTTTAAAATATTGACCCATGTGATAGTATGCCTTTAAGATTATTTATGATTGAGATTTAGTTTTTGTTTTTTTTTTAGTTGATGCATATGCTAATTTGAAAATATCTTTAGGTTTTAAAATGATTTTTTTCATATATGATGCCAAATATAATAGTGTTTAAGATTCGCTCAAAACCTTCTCCTTTTCCATCTTCTTAATTTTTCCCTTTCCCTTTTAATTTATTTAGTTTAGGGTGCGTTAATATATAATCCATGTTTTGTTGTTTAATGCATTATGTTTCATTTCTTTTTATCTATTTCCTATGATATTTTAAATGTTAAATTAGGTGTGAATAAGCCAAATACTAGTGTTATCTTTTTAATTTTAGTTTTTTTCTCCTTCGATATAAACAACAACGTCAACAAAAACAAATTAAAAAATTTTATTCTTTAACATATTTGATGTTGTAATCCTAAATCATAATCTAAATAATTACAGTATTGAATGATGGCCATTCGAAAGGGAGAAAAGAGAATTGTGAACTGATAATAAATTCTACACTAGTTAAAAAGTACAAAAAGAATTACGAACACATTTCCATCGAAGAAAATAATTTGCAATGCCTTTAATTCTAAAGAAGCCAAAAAGAAAAATATGAAAAATCTCAATTTAAAAAATAATATATATATATATATGCAATTAATTATTAACTAATAAAATATAATTTTTATCCCATATTAACACAACAACAAAAATTATTTCCTAGACTAGCACAGCTAGGAAAACAATTCCCACAATAACACACAAAATAATCATATTTTGGCATGAACCACCAACCAGTTATCTTTTTTTTTCTTCTTCTTTTATCATGACAATTAACAACATGCATGTCATCAAGTGTGTCAATATTATTAAGTATGTGTTGATGCAATCCAAACAAACACATTACCCAATCAAGACAATGCACCTTAACAATGACAAAACAGTGTATAAAGACCACCGTTATCCATAAATTTCCGTGCATAATGGATATGCACTTTTAATTAAATCGCCGATGTACGGTATTCATATGAAACTATAAAACATATACATTTATAACACTTATTACACTTATAACAAAAAAAATAAAGTTAAAAAAATGAATAACTTAGTTCACACATACCTAGTGATGTTCATGTTGAATTCAACCCATGAACTTAAGTATGATTTTGTGTATAACGCTTATGCCTTTTCCCAACCCAACTAACATGTTCAAGACAATTACATTGAAATTTTTTTTTTATTGAAATTTTAAATTTAACAATGTGTTCATAATTATTATTACCGAGCTCAATTGAAAGTTATCTTCCTGTAATTATATCGAGCATCTGATTTCTCTAAACATCAAGACGACTAATATGAAGATGCTCCCATGACCATAATTTTATATTTAGAATATAAAAAATTAGTTAATATTTAAATTAAACTATGTTTAATATTTAATAGGATATAATATCAAATTTTATTTGTAGAAATATTAATAAACATTTGCCAATTTGTTTCCCGTATAATCAATACCATATAATTCATTGATTTTTCTTACTAAATAAAACAATATACACACTAAATTTCATATCTAATTAATCTTCAATTAAAAAAAAAAATTCTAACCTAAACCCTAAAATTTTTTATCCTAAAAACCAAGTAAAATAACAACATATAGATGCTGTGAGTTAATGACCAGAAAAGGAAGCAACGGTTGAAAGAAAAAGAAAGGTCAAGTCTGTCATAGACATGAGAGGGAAAAGTTTTTTGTTCTGAAGACTTAGATGATGTTGCTTAAGTTGAGAGCATCGCATAAGGATGGAGAGGTAGTGGGGGGCAAAAAAAAGATTAGGGAAAAAAAAAAAGGGAAATTACAGAACTAATTAATTCAAAGGTCATGCTAATACTAAATGCACAACTAAGAGGTCACACGTATCTGTTTTGTTTTTATATTTTAAAAATATTTTAAAAAAAAAGTTAAAAAAAATTTATATTTCTTTTTGCTTCAAATTAATATTTTTTTAGTATTTTTAAATTATTGATATACTGAAATTAAAAATAATTTTTAAAAAATAATAAAAAATTTATTTTGATATATTTTTAAGTAAAAATACTTTAAAAATAATAGTAATTACTTTAAAAATAATATTAACGCGACCAATAATTACACATAATTGCATAATTTAGTACATACAAAATATAGGTTGTGAATATATTACATGCGCTGAATGTGTTATTGTACTGATAATTATTTTCATAAGTGTGTTAGTTTGAGAAATAAGTTTTTGAAATTTGGAAGAAAAAAAAATTAAGAGGAAGGACGAAGTAAAAGGAAGGGTACTTGATAATTGTCCAACCCAGACTGAACAACTGACCCATAGCTAGAATCCAGCAGAGACTTGACGTGTCACTACTGGATTGGCAAGTCCCAGTACTCTCCAGGTTGACCAAAGTTTTCCCGATTCTGAAAAGAAGATAAAGATACAATTATTTGTCACACATCCTGATTGGAAATTATTTACATCACTCAGGGTCTGTTTGGTATTGAGGTTGCTGTTGTGGTTGTGGTTTTAAAAAAATTATTTTATAAAAAGTACTTTTAGTTGAGGTTGGTTTAAAAAAATATATGTTTGGTTAAAACTGTGGTTGAAATTGAGGTTGAACAAAAAAGTAGTTTAATGTGTTTGGTAAAAAAATGATTTTCAAATTAAGGTTATAAAATAATTAAAATATATATATATATATTAATGATTTTTAATTTAAATATTTTAGATTTAATCACTGTTATTATATCATGAAATAAATAATATTGATATCAAATATTTTTTTATTCTTCCATTAAACTATGTGCAATGTCATTACATACAAAATCTATCCGACAAGGACTATATTTTTCATGGTTTCTTAAGCGCGAACAACAAAAACTGAATTTTTTATTACGTCATTAAGCGATCTCCTTTTAAGTTTTTGAATAAAACACAATTAAAATAAAATAAAAAACTGAATTTTTTTTATGTAGTGTTATTAAATAATATTAAATACTAGTTTTTCAAGTAAAGCATATTTTTTTTAAAAAAATTACAATTTTATTATGTACAAAATTCATTCGACAAGAACTATAGAAAAAATAATTTTTTGAGTGTGCAATAAAATTAAGTAAAATATTATCAGGAATAAAATTAAAATTACAATACGAGTAAATTTAATTCACCTTAAACTAATTTTTTTAAAAAATAATATTGTTCATGTTCACGTGAATAATGCGAGTAAAATCAATTAATTACACTAATTTTTTTTAAAAAAATAAATTCTTGCAATGTTTTTTTTTTTTAAAAAAAAAAAAAAAAAAAAAAAAAACTAAAACTGTAACAGTGCGAGTGAATTAATTCACTCGCACTGTTGCAACAGTGGAGCATGGCTCCACTGTTCACTGAACAGTGGAGCCACGCTCCACTGTTGCAACTTTTCTACCCTACGATTTTGCTGCTTCTCCCAAACCTGAGGCGCGGCTGAGAATTGGACGGGTCCCACCATTAAAAATCTGTTTTCTTTTGTTAACCAAACGGTATTTTGCGTGACTGCGGGTGAACCTCACCCGCAGCCACGTTACCAAACAGGCACTCAAGGTGTTAAATCCCCAACCACTGTAGAGTCGACACGTAGAAGAAAGTAGCTGCAAAACGCAGAGTGGAACCACACATGTTGATCTGAAATGTTGAAGGAAGTAGACATGGGAGCATTTGATTACGACACATAATGAAAGAATTATGTGTCGTGTTGTTTTTATCAAAGTACGAAGCAGCCTTTTTCCAGGGAGGGAAAGAGAGACCTTCGACAACTGATTCAGCTGTAGCCTCACCTGCGTGGTTCTTGTACTTGCCTTCTTTTTCATTAAAAAACAACTTTGGCCCATGATGAACAGTGCAATACTGTTCCATTAGTGTCCTTTTATCGCCTAGATTGACTGAGGTGCCCCGGCCCCTCGAGAAACTTGGCTGGCAATGAAGGCTGCAGGTTTTCCAGGCTTCAGTCACACAGCGAGGCCTTTTCAGAGGCTACGCTTAGCCTGAACCTGAGGGTTCTTCGTACTCTTTCTTACTGTTGGGATTCAATGTGAGTGAGATAGTGAATGTGAATCCCATCACTAATTCGGAGAGCATCTAATCATCCTGGCGGAAGAAGCTCCGATCTCAATATTGATGATGCAAGATAGAATAATTTATGTTTTAATTTAATTGCTCCAGTTTGGATGGATCAACAGCTTATCCCTGTAGCTCTTAGGACAAACAATTAGACCATTTATTTCTATATTTAGTCCCTCGTGATCAGTGCTTTTAGATGTTGTCTTAATAGTTAGTTCTTGAGCCAGGATTTCATCTTGAATCTTCAGTTTTCTATAGGAGATATTTGTCAAACACCTGGTAGGCATCTTCAATAATTGTTAAAGATATCACTTGGAGTGGAAATAGAAATTTAGGGTCGAGGGTGCACATACATGTTTTTTTTTTCAGGGGTGCAAACGTGCTTTTTTCTATAGAACAAGCTTTAAATGGAAGGATATAATTATAATTTTTTAAAATATTAGGATGGGAAGGTAAATTTGTTTCAAATTTTAGTTATGCCCCCACTCACATCACTATCTTTTATCAATTATCATCAGTAACCTCTCCACCATATCGTGGAAAAGAATCACACAGTCCCACTTAATCAACCAGCTACTCCAGCAAAATCCACACATAAAAAATGAATTTATATATTAAAAAAAACAAGAAAACAACGACAACAACAAAACTTCTATTGCAAAATCCAAACTAATTAGGTCAGCATAAATAATTTTTAAAAAATATAATTGAAAAATACTGCAGTTGACTGGAAATTATGATATTTAAAAAAATTATTGTTGGACTTTATAGTATTTTAATTTTCACAATCAACGAACATGAAAGAAAAAGAAAAAAAATAAACAAATAAAATTTCAAGTCATAACAAATTTCTGATAAAGACACTTTTTTATTATTAAAAAGGGATTTTTTATACTAATTCATGAACATTAAACAAAGTTAGTGTCTAGAGTGAGCCACCCGTCATTTTTGTATACATACCGTCATTCTTAAGATACTAATTAATTTCTCTTATTGAATCTCAATTAAAAAAAAATTGAAGATTGCTGGGGTGTTAACATATCTTTAATTTATATTATATCGAGAGGAAGAAAAAAGCAATCGAGAGGAAGAAAAAAGCAAAGGTTAAAAAAAGCCAGACGGCTAGGGTCATTTTGCATCGTTCATTTTTTTTTTAATAAAAAGCAGGAATATTCAACTGTAAGCATAGTTTTAAAATCCGGTCTAATTAAGGTTTGAGTTTCAGATTTTGATTGGGTTAAATTTTTTTTTTTAAAATTAAAATAACATTGTTTTAGTAAAAAAAATTAAAAATTAATGGATTTACGGTCAAGTCTTGCTAGGTTAATTGAGTCATCGAGTTAACTAGATCACATTAATTTTTTTTTATTTTTTTTAATTCAGTCCCGTTTCAGTTTTGAATTAACAGGATTTTGAATTGACCCGCTAGATGTAGCTCGGCTAGCTTGCTCCTTTTTTCTCCGCTTCAATCTCGACAAAATAAGATGTGATCCTTAGACAGCATGAATTTTTTTTTTATTATTGTTAGAATATGAACAACCAATGAATTTCTCTTTACTATTTATTATTTTTTAATGTCTCTTTCTTCTATGTCAAATCCAGGGGTATAAATAAAGACATAATTCTTTGAAAAGGCGATGATCAGCATTTTCCCCTGAAATGAAAAATTCAAGCCCTTTTTTTTTTTTTTTAATAAAATCAAGCGTCAATCAACATTCAGATTGTTTTTTTATTTATTTATAAGAACCCCAAATCAAGTTTTATCAAAACAAACTATCAAGCCAATATTGAATCAAGTTTATCAAAAATGATTTTCACATAAGATTTTTTTTTCTCATGAATATTGCATGATAATTGCGTTATTGCTCATCTAGTATTTCTTCATTTTATCCATTCATCTTTCCTATTAAATAAGTTAAGCCTATGTTTGGTTTCCAATCACACATAGCATAAGATCTTGAATTCCAAACATTTTGTTGGCTTTTTTTGTTCACAAAATGTAAACTTCCCTTCTGAAATAACTTTCCCAAGTGAAATATTAAAACCAATATATTGTAAACAGTAAGGATATATTCGTTACTACAATATTAAAATCAATATATTATGAGCAATACTAAATTTTCTTCTTATCCTTTATCATTGTTGCTGTTTCTCATTAAATTGTAGCCAAGTGTGTCATATTTTTATGATATATTTAAACCGGACGTTTGGAGATGGGAAAACATTGAACACCACTCTTAGATCTCAGATATTTTTTCACCTTCCTCAACTTCCTATGGTGTTTGCTTGCTTGTATGGTGTGAGACTGTGTGTAGACTCAGACAGCACAAACGCGTGAGGACTTTGTTAGCTCCCACCATGACCGAGTGACCATTACTTTCCTTCCTTTATGATTCACATGTAGCCCCTTGCTTTTCTTTTTATTACATTCCCATAATCATTTCCTATTCTATAGATTTTTCTACACTAAAGCTTTTGTAAAGAAAAACTAACATCGTTCATTCATGCGCTTTTGACCAAATTTTCCTTTTCCTTGTTAGTGTTGTCCCCATGCTCCCACTGAGATGACCTCTTTTGCTCTTATAAACGAAGTGAAAAGTGAACTTTCCTTGGTGAGATAGGTTTTTTTTTTTGGCTATTTTGATTTGCATGCTTTAATTTTTTTTCTTTGATTATCCTTTCTGTTAATTCTAAATGATCTCTCTGCTTTTCAGGCTTTATCCAAGTGTTTAGTTTCCTGGTTTTCTCAAGAAATTATTGTTCCCGGTTCGGTTGGTTTTTTAGACATAAACCGGACCGAACCAGACTGCGAACACCCCAAGCTCAATAGATCCTAATATTTTGTCACCAAAGAAAGAAAGTGATAATGTATTCAGTTCATCCATCCATACGGCCAGAGCTTAATTTGCCGATGGACTCTCCTCTTGTGAACAAGTTTATACATTGTGCCAAGGAGGTTGCAGATGGTAATCTGGAACTTGCAGATTTTCTTTTCTGCGAAATGGAAGACCTGATGGTTGCTGAAACCAGTGAAGTAACTAAAAAGGTTGTTAAATACTTTGCTGAAGGTCTTGTTCGGAGAGTCCATGGAGTATATCCTCGAAATCCTATGCCGCTAATTCCATTAGGCGCAAAGCTGTACAAAACCTATGATAATGAAAATTCTCCTTTTTACATTTTTGCTAGCATCACCACCGAGCATGGCATTCTGGAGGCCTTACCTATTGGAAGCTCGAAACCGTTCAACTTTATTGACTTTTCCATCATGGCAGGTCCCTGGTATTGGAATCGTTGGATGGTGCGATATGCAGGCTTGATTGGTCCGGCAACACTTCTCCGGCTAACTAGTATCCGTCCAAAACTGTCCGAAAACGATGAGTATCTCCAAGAAAGTCAACGGAAATTTGCTGAATTTGCCCGATGTTTGGGAGTGGATTTTGATCATAGAGAATTGGTTGCTGAAAATGTGACTGATATAACAGAATCTGTGCTGAAAATTAGAAGGTCAAGCGAGGGTGAGTTTATAGTTGTGAGATGGGCATTTGAACTCCACAAATTGCTTGCACTGGAAGGAGCGATCGAGAAAGTGTTGTCAAAACTGAGGGACTTAAAACCTGATATCATGATAGTCATTGAACAGGAAGCAAACCATAACTGTTCAGATTTCTTCACTCGGCTCACTTCATCATTTGAATACTACTACAGTGTATTTGAATCTTTAGAGCGTTTTACGGAACAACCATGTACCAGGATGTTACTGGAGAAGCAATTGAAATGGCAGATTAATAACGTGGTTGCAACCAGGGGCATTGACCGCATAGAGCGGCATGAGACCTTGACTTGTTGGAAAGAACGGCTGCGTCAAGCTGGGTTTCAATCAGTTCAGCTATGGTCCAGTAAGTTGAAAGACTGTTCTTTGACTGACTTTCCTGAGTTCAGAATAGTTCAAAACAATGGCTTTCCTACGTTATGCTTGCCCAATCGTCCTGTAGCAGTCGTGTCAGTTTGGAAACCTGATAATCGAACTCAACTGATCAACAATATTGGTACTGATCATTCTTGATCTTACTCCACCCCTGCTTCTTGTTAGTCTTCTTATGGGGTAATTGTTACTATAAATTTTTGTTTTGGTGACCAGGAGGCAAGAGAATGATCGACGATCTTCATTATCCTGTCACTATACAAGACAGAGGCAAATCTCCAATTGGGACATGTGGGCTCGAAACAATCTGCGAAGTAAGTATTCTTAGACTCTACACTACAGAGGTATCATTCTATTTTTTGTCTATTTAATCGGTTTGATTAATTTTCCTCAAATTTTTCTAGAAATCCCCTTTGCTCTTCTTCACATGTGTATAGCTCTCAATTTAGAAACAAGGCCCGTAGATGAAAGAAAAATCATGAACTAACAGGTATTGTTAGAAGAAGTTGATTGGAATTATTGGAACCTTATATAGGAGATTGATCGAGAAAAACTAGCATTTGGGGGGTTGATTGATAATGTACAAATTAATCTTAGGGGATGGAATTAAAACCAATCATCAAAACATTGATAATTTTTATCAGAATCTTATACACTGCTTTACAGTTTACTAATAATAATATTTCTTACAACTCATTCAGGGAAGGAAGGAGAAGCTAGGTGAAAAAATCACAACTATTCAGGGTCTGGTTTGCCCTTTTGGAAAGGTGAACGAACATTGAATCCTTCGCTTCTTAATCCATAAACTAAACAGAAGGAATTATAAACAGAGATTTTTTATCTTTCCTGTTTATAAAGTACATGAAGTTGTTCTTTTAAATTTTACACTAACCTGACTCCTCTCTCTCTCATTCTTCATCTAGTCATTTGGCTCAAATTTAACTTATAGGAGATAAAGAAGATGACTTGGGGTGTGTTGATGTGTTCCACTTTTGCAGACGGAAACAGCTTCTGTCCTGTTCGAATGTATTGAGTATATCCGTTTCCTTCACGAACAAATTCAGGTGGATATTTTTCCATATTCTTATACTCTTTGCAACCAAGTTATAATTAGCGAGAAGCATGAAGTTAAAATATTGAATTACTCATGCCCTTTCTCGTGAATATTTGGTCATGGAAGTTATAAATCTTATTTTTCTATGGTCTCCCTCACCCCCTTGATTGTTTTAGATTCTTAGCTCTCCTTACTTGGGCACTGCATCATCAAGCATGAGGATCCAACAAAAGTCTGTAAGTGTCTATATATAGCGAATTTTTACTTCATTTCCTAATGCTAGACTAAGATTTCTCTGTGAGCATGCGTATGAGGAACCTAAAGCAGTTGTGGCTAATTGTATTTAGTAACAAATAAAATACCGTTAACTAATGCAGAGAGATCAATTTTGTTTTAGGTTCATGGAGAAAGAAATTGTGCATTTCTTGAACACCCAGTTCAGGTATTGCTTTACTTTATCCATCACCTCCATAAAAAGCAACTGTGAAGGTTTCTTACACAACACACACAACACACACACACACACACACACACCCAATAATGACAACTGTCTGAAAAGAGAAGGATTGCCCAACCACTAGCCAGTTTTCTTTTCCTGCAAAAATTTGTTAATATACAAATGTTATTAAGTCTTTCGTTTGACTAAATGTGCTTTAATACGACACCTTTTGGTGTTTATTAATGTTAACAACCATCATGATTACATTAACCAGTACCTAATCTTAAAATTGTTTTTGTACAGAAGTTGGAAAGTAAAAATAGCCTTAAATAGTAGCACCTCAGCTCTCTTTATTGATTACATTTAATAACGTGTGTATCAGGATAGCCAAGATAAGGCGAAGGACTTGAGGAGTAGAGGGCTGTGCTTGGTTTCTGTCTCTCACTCGGTTGTCCAAATGGGACAGAATAATATCGGGGGTGGGTTTTGATCGAGCATGCAAAATCCTAAGGTTGATCGGAATTTTAATGAATGATGAAATGTAGTATAACATTATGAGTAGTCTTTCGACAGCAACATCTTAATTAAGATTATGATGTCCATCAATTATTTCTGTGCATCCTTTAGTTTCGAAAGAGTTCTTGTTGATCTCTCAATACAGTATCAAAAAACTGATTTTTACCACGCAAACACAAAGTTGAATTCAACATGTAAGCAGAGTCATCCTCATCACTCTGTTACAACTTTAGATACCCAACTAGTTCACGATCATAAATGTAAAAAAGCAGCCAAATAAGATACTCCATGGATAAAATGGTAAGGCTTATGAATCAAACACAGCTTAGGAACTTTCACTAAAATGAAAATAATATTATTCCATAATCTCAAAGAATTTTTAAGGGAATCATTAAATTATCACCGAAGGATGAAGAGTTACAATCTTTCATCAACAAAAAATTAAATTTTAGAATGAAAAGGACATAATAAAGTCTCCACCTCTCATTAATGAAAAATACATGAAGAAAGAACGTAATCCAATTCAGAGACGAGAGCAAGCATTACACCTCTGCTGTGTGCGTGTGGAAGATTTCGTCTCTGCTTTGAAATGGGAAGTGGAACAGAGGAGTCTAAAAATGGGTCAAATTCAATTCCCTTTACGGGCTTTGGAGGAATGGGCCTTGCCTGATGATAGCTTAATTATACTAAACAACGTTGTTTTGAATACAGCCAGTCTTCTAACGGTCAAAAGTTTTGATTTCCATCGAATATAAAGCCAAACCGAACCCTCTCTCTCCGAATCTTCTTCATCTTTTACACTTTGGGTCTTCAAATTTCTCTCAAACAAAACCCTCACCGTGTCTTAAGGCAGAGCATGGAGAGAAAGATTATAGGAATCAAGCTTCCCTTCTAAGGTATGACAACTTAAATATTTCAGGGCATTAATGAAAGAAATCTGACACTAAAACTCCTAAGATCCTTCCATGTAGTAGTAGTGTGGATAATGCCACTTGCTACTCAGGAACATTTTCAATTTCTTGAAATATTGTCAGGATTGACAGAGAGTGACCTTATGGCAAATGTAAAACCACTACCACAGTAAACATTCAGGGAGGCTTCTTTCTTCTGAATATCAGGGCTTAGACTGACTGTTTGATGGATAGTTTGATCATTTGTATTCCCCAGGCCAAGTTGACCGTGTTCACCCCAACCCCATCTCTTTATTTCTCCATTCACTGTGAACAAAAATTTACAATGTCATCAACAAAATGAAATGACACAATGACTCGGTAAAGAAAAAGAAGATGGGTAGCAATTCATAGTAAATAAGCTTGCCTGTCACTAAAGCAGAGTGCCAGTATTCTATTGTGGTAGCACTTGGAAGTAGTCGGAAAACAATTTCGAGTTTGTATAATATTGTGGTAGAATTGTTTTTTAAAATAGTTTTTTTTTTTCTCATAGAGAGAGGGAGTTTGCTTTCCTTTTCTTGAACAGTTAAAGGAGCATTGGGTTGGGCACAAAGCAAAGAAGAGATGCTAGATAATGAAGAAAGCAGTTTACAGGGGAAGAAACTTTAAATTAATTGCCTTTTCTTTTCTTCATAGACAGAGTTCGCTTTCTGTTTTAGGGAAGGGACACCGAACATCATTGCAGTGAGAAGTATCTTCAGACCGAATTTCCGGGAATACGATGTTCGAGCACTGAACTATCAGAGTAGGACATAATTTCAACTAATTCTTTGTTTCATTTTAAATCAGCCTGGACAAATAAATGGATTAACATGTGAAGTATCAGAGTAGGCTGGCTAATGGATGCCCGTATTAAGCTCTGTTTCTTGGCACCTCCCTTGTCTAGAGCCTCTCATCTTGGACCTGCTAATTTTCCATAGAAAAGCCTGTGTGTAATTAAGAGCTGCTTGAGCTACAGAAATCCCAAGGGAAAAAAAGAACAGTTTTTGAAAACATTGAGTAAGTTTGTACGTAAGCATTACGGCTTTATGCAGGTGGAAAACGAGAACTTGAAATGTCATCATAAGCACATGATGATGTTATGGCTCGTCCTTCAAGGCAATTTTTTCAATACATGCAAAATGAAGCCCAGCACTGTTGCCAGTAGGATATAAAAGAGAAGGGAGTGGTGGTAAACTGACAATTTCTTTCCTTCTTTCTTGGGAAACCTCAATTTAGCCCCTGATATATTACCTTATTATTAATTAAATCCCCAAACCCTGGATTTTATCAATTTAATCCCAAACATTAGACAAATCAATTATCGATCTATCCCATGGTAGAGACAACTAAAAATATTTAGTCCGTTTTGCATGTGATTTTCACATGCTTGGTCTTCCTTTTCATTTATGACGTCAAAATATGTTATAAGGAATAAATTTAATGGAAAATCATAAAAAGTCTCTCTCTACCTGACTAGCTTGCATGAAAGGAAAAGTAAAGATATTCCTTTTCTTTTACACTAAAATATCTTTTAAAACAAATTCTGAGTTATTTTTTTTCACTTTATATTTAAAATTACTTAACAAGCACGTATAAATTACATAAAAATACCTTAAGTGATCATGGACAACAAATAATAGATGGCGTGTTACACTGTTTAATTTCAATTGCATTTGTTGAAAAAATTTGATAAAAATAAAAGGTTTTGGATTATTAAATAAATTATATGCTAAATAAAACATGCATGTTTGATGGAGGTTGATCATCAGCATCATATTTTTTATCCTCTTCAAACTCGCCATTTCCCTTTCGTGGAGTTGATTTTAATTCGCTAGACGAGATCTCAACAACTCAAGCTCTTGTTCTTTAATGGCCACGATATTTTAGATGCCGTAAGTCTTGCAAGGTTTCTAGATATCCAATACTAATGATTACTTAGCATGACCAGGGAGGAGAAAAAAACAGAAAATTTAATTAAATTAAGAAAATTAAAAAAGTTAATTGAAAAAATTCAACCGAGAAAAATAAATCAAAATTAATTAATTAAAAAAATTCCAATATAGTTATGTTTTGATTTCAAAATTCTAAAAATCTAATGAAACCAAACCGGTTTCAATCAATTTAAAAATAATAATATAAATACTAGATTTTTATTCAAACCAAAAAGTAGCCCCCCAGCCAGCCGGATAGTTTCTCATTTCTCGTCTGTGTTTTTACCTCCTCTATCCTGTGTCTACCAAAGCCATCTCTGCTGGCAAATAATTAATTACTAGCCATTCCCTTCTCTTCTCTTCCACTCTTTTTATTATTATTATTATGATTATTATTTGCTGGTGAGTTTTCCACTCCTTCCCTGGCACTAAAGAAAGCAGTTTACAAGGATGAAGAAACTTTAAATTAATTGCGTTTTCTTTTCTTCATGACAGAGTTCGCTTTCTGTTTTAGGGAAAGAACACTGAGCATCAGTGCAGTAATGAGTCGTATCTTTTGACTTTATTTCTGGGAATACGATGTTCCTTTTTCCTTAAGAATTAATCACAATGTTCCTTTTTTACTTCAATTTCTCAGTAGCTAGGCCTACAGATAATAATTTATTTGAAAGAGATAGAACTAATAAAGTGATTGAGAGTGAAAAACAGGGGTGAAAGTGCCACTCTTCTGGCCCCTGTACTTGGACATGTCACTCCACAAACTTTGTCAAGAGGATTATCAACCTCACATTAAACTCTATCCTCCTATAAAACAGAATTATACCTCTGTATATAAACCTCACATTTCATTGGATTCGGGCAGCAAAAATCGATTTCTCTCAATAGACCTTGAAAATTGTTGTAGCATGTCTATCCTCCAAACTTGTTTGAGTCTCATTACCTTCTTGAGATCATAAGCTTGCGAGGTGCAAATGACATCAAAATATGTTGTAGAGATAGCATCATCAGATTGTGCTAGCAAACTTCTTGGAAGTGAATCAATTCCTTGCTGTGGATTTGATGCTGTTAAAGAAAATCTCAATTGCTCAACCTGTTGCTTTTCAAGCTGAAGCATACGCTTAAGCACTCGCTCTTCACGCTCGTGCTCTCGCTTTTTACGCTCAAGATCTCGCTCTGTATCAGCCATAATCTTTTCCAGTTCTTTCAACCTCTTCAAAATAGCAACATTGTTAACTCGACATTAGTTATTAACAAATAATTGATTAATCAATGCAAATTATTCTTATTTAAAAATAGAAATTAGAAGTGTCATGAATTTCAATTTAATTTCTCGTTTTAATAAATATAGAGGTAATTTGACTAATTTCCTGATACTAATTGATTAAAACTTGCTACCAAATTAAGTACAATCTTGCTTTCAATGCATGCATGCTGTTTGGAGTAGGCAAGTTAAGTGCAACCTTGAGTAAGGGGTGTTTCTGAGTGTTATAATAGTAGTTTTTTTAAAATGTTTTTTATTTGAAGATAGATTGAAATAATTTTATTTTTTTAAAAAAAATTATTTTTGATATCTTCAAATAAAAAACATTTTAAAAAACTACTATTATAACACTCAGAAACACCCCTTACTCAAGGTTGCACTTAACTTGCCTACTCCAAACAGCAATGCATGCATTGAAAGCAAGATTGTACTTAATTTGGTAGCAAGTTTTAATCAATTAGTATCAGGAAATTAGTCAAATTACCTCTATATTTATTTAAAACGAGAAATTAAATTGAAATTCATGACACTTCTAAATTTCTATTTTTTTAAATAAGAATAATTTGCATTGATTAAAATGATCTAGAAATATATAAAAAAATTATTTAAAGTAAAGAAAAAAATAAAAAAAAAATTAAATTTTTTGAAAAATATTTTTAAATCGCAAAAATAAACAAGGTTTAAATAAAAGAATGTGTGGTGTAAAAACTTGGGCAACACTAGATAAAGAAAATGTACATAAGGTATTTCTGAAAATAAAACAACACAACGTGAAAATCAAAAATAGCTTATAATATTAAGATTATTAGTTAGACAGACTATTAAAGACATTGAATTTAGCGGAAGAGAAAGAGTGAAAAAGTGCAAAGTATGGAAAATTAACATGTCATCAATTTGTCTTTTCCTTCAGGAAAAAAAAAAGAAAAAACCTCGTACGATAATATTAAATAAAAAATACTAAAAAGACACAAGTGATTTATCACATTGTTTTTTACTCTTTCATCTTTATTAAAAAAAAATATTATGTTTGCAATAAGAGTTACGTACAATTATTCTTTACCAAAAATGCATTAGTTATTATAAAATTTATTAAGGACAAAATGGTCCAGACATGTATCTTTTGCTACAGTATCATAACTGATTTGCACATGAAAACAAGAAAAATAAGGCTTTGGGCAAGCGGCTCTTTTATTCTTTTGCAAAAACAAAAAACAAGGTTTAAAAAGTATTGAGATGGAAGTGGAACATACCTCATCGGGACTTGACCCTGACATGGCTGCAATATCTTTCTCATATTTGTCTCTAGCCTTGGAATATTCTTCTTCCTCCTCCTTGTGATATTAATTGAATTTATTATCAGATATTCAAGTAGTCATCCGTTAATAAAAACAAGTATCTAATATTAATTATTTATTCCAAATTTTTCTTAGACGCAAAGGCATCAATATTACAAAAAATATATATTAAAAAGACAACAGTGATTTATTGTGCTTCCAGACATATTGTTTTTACTCTTTTACCTTTATGAAAAAAATGGTTATGCTTGTAATTAGAGGTACAATTACCTTTTTTACCAAAGAATGCATTAGTCATTATAAAATTTATCAAGGACAAAATGATACGTATATATTTCTTTTACTACAGTGTAATGACTTATTTGTCCTTGAAAGCAAGAAAAATTACATTATATTTCTTTTAGCATATCTTGGCACTTGATTTTTATATATGATTTGGTTTTTCATTTTTTTAATTGAAATATATTTGGTTTTAAATAATTTATTGAGTTATTTTTTTTATTTCATACCCTATTTTTGTATTAGATTTTATTTTTATTCTTTTAATTATGGTGTGTTTGGTCTTGAATTCTTGATTAAATTAATTTGTCTTTGAATTTTATCCCTTGATATTTTTTTTTATAAAATATGATCCTCACTTTTTTATTGTTAATTGTAGTTGTTCTTATCCTTTTATTTAAATATTTGATTAATTTATGCAAATTATTCTTATTTTAAAAATAAAAATTAGAAGTCTCATAAATTTTCAATTAAAATTTCTCGTTTCAATAAATATAGAGGTAATCTGACTAATTTTCTGATATTAATCGATTAAAACTTGTTATCAAATTAAGTACAATCTTGTTTTACATGCATGCATGCTGTTTGAAGTATGCAAATTAAGTGCAACCTTGTTTAAATAAAAGAATGTGGAGTGTAAAAACTTATGCAACACTAGATAAAGAAAATGTACTATTAGAAAATAAAACAACAGAACGTGAATATCAAAAATAGCTTATAATATTAAGATTATTAGTTAGACGACAGATTAGTAAAGACCTTTGACATTGAATTTAGCGGAAGAGAAGAGTGGCAAAGTGCAAAGCATGGAAAATTAACAGGTCATCAATTTGTCTTTTCCTTCGAAAAAAAAAGAGAGAGAAAACCTCGTACGATAATATTAAATACAAAAATACTAAAAAGACACATGTGATTTATCACATTGTTTTTACTCTTTCATCTTTCTTAAAAAAAAATATTATGTTTTGCAATTAAGAGGTACGTACCATTATCTTTTATCAAAAAATGCATTAGTTATTATAAAAATTATTAAGGATAAAATGGTCCAGACATGTATCTTTTGCTATAGTGTCATAACTGATTTGCACTTAAAAACAAGAAAAATAAGGCTTTAAGCAAGGGGCTCTTTTATCTTTTGCAAAAACAAAAACAAGATATTAAAATATTGAAATGGAAGTGGAACATACCTCATTCGGGCGTGACCCGGCTATAATACCTTCCAAATATTTGCCTCTAGCCATGTGATATTCTCCATCCTTCTCCTTTTTTGTTTTTATTGAAGATGCGATGAAACATTTATTCAATTTATTGTCAAAAATTCAAGTAGTCTTCGGTTAATAAAAGCAAATATATAATATTAATCATTTATTCCAAATTCTTCTTTGACATGAGGACATCAATATTGACTAGACTCATTAATAATCCGAGGATCATAAATGATAATGAATTTTTGAGCTATAATTAATGTCATAAGAACACTTTGGTGTTAATTAAATTAGGCTTCAGGAAAAGGGTTCTTTTATCTTTGGCAAAAACAACGTGTTTACATTCATACCCTTAAAGGACAAAAGAAAAATAGCTTGGGCAGAAGGGCTTCTCAGTCTTTACAATTTTTTTAAACGGCAAAATTACAATATAACAAGTAGAGATTTGCCGGAAACATAGAATTAGTATATAACCTCTTACCACATCCAAACCGTTTTAAATTAAATGACATCCAATTAAAATCATTTTATTAATAAAATGAAGAAAAAGAAATGAAAACATTCAAATGGAATTTCCAAAATAATGAATATAACAAACATATATAAATTAAAATAATCTGATTTGTTATTTTATTCTGACACCTAAAGAAATAGAATATACTTGAAAAGAATTTTTGGTATACTTATCGGTGCAGGTGTCACATTGCCTTCATATTCGGGCTGTACGGTTCGTACGGTCCGTTCAGGCATTCCAGCCGCCAAGTAAGACTGGAACTAATATCATAACACATGGTATTTAGCAAGCTATTGAGATGATGTATTATTTTCTTTTATTTTCTCAAGAATTGAAGCTCATATATACCGGGATTGATTTAAATGTATTTGAAGTAGAAATTTGATTTGGCAGCATATAAACAAGTAGAGTTTGACCGTATACATAGAATTAGTATAACCTCTTAACCATCATCCAACCGTTTTAAATTAATTGACATCCAATTAAAATCACTTTATTAAAAAAATGAAGAAAACGAAATGAAAACATTCAAGTGGAATTTCCAAAATAATGAATTAAACAAACATATATAAATTGAAATAATCTGATTTGTTATTTATTCTGACATCTAGAAAAATGCAGTATCTATCTACGTACTTGAGAAGGATTTTTGGTATACTTACCATAAACATTTCTGAACGAGTGTCTGATTCATGATATTCGTACTGTGCGCTCAAGCCAAGATGTAGCATGAGAAGGGAGACATGAGTGAGTAACTCTCCACCTCTTCTCAGTTGTTGAGTATGTTCTTTCCATGGACAATGAGCTGCTGCATAAGCAACCATTTCTACCCAAACTTCATTTATCATCCACCATCGCTTCTCAGGTGCCAATCCCAGCAATTGCCTGGCGAGCCTTTCCACACCGCATAACACTGAATTTTCTGTTTTCCAGCGACGTTGAAACTCTCCATCATCATAAAACACGTTGATACACTGTTGTTGCCAGTCTTGCAAGGTACGTTGATATTCCTTATCATCAGGACCACGATCTTTTAGATCCCACAATTTTTGCAAGATACGTTGAATATTCTGATATCAGGAGAGACCATGATATTCTTGACCCCGGCAAGTCTCGCAAGGTTTCTTTATATTTCCTCATCATCACCGAATCCTTTAGAGAGCCATATTTGGTCTTATCACCAAAAAGATCTCCTCTCCTACATCATGTATCTCAGATAGGCATCTGCTTGTTTCATATTCTTTTGGAGACATTAATTCTATATTTCTATCAACACAAGATAACAAAACTCTGTTGCGAGATGCCCCGACAAGAATGCTCCGACTAAATTCTACTTCAGTCGTGCACCACTTGAAGTCCAGTAACAGTCCCTCTCTTCTAGCACCCATCTCCCCTCTGATCAATCTATTTTTACTTTCTGAGATTTTTATCAAAGACATTCAACATCTTCCTTAATCTTCTGGGCTTTCTCTCGAAGATGTCCTCCGACCAAAATAAAGACCTTGTAGTCCAACATTTAAAATCTTTCATTCACATGCATCTGCCTCATTCATTTCATCGATTTCCCAGCAATTTCAAGGCATTTAGGTGGCTCGCTTTTAATGGAAGAGCTTATCAGGTTCTATACCTGTGATATGATTCTCGAAAGCCTCTTGCGCTTTCTAGTTTAACTTCCTTATCAGAAAAGAATAAATTGCACTAGCCAGGGCGTTTCCCACGGTCTTTACGCAAATCAACCAAATCATTGTCCATTCAGACAAAACAAGGCTAAAAAGCAAAAAAGTATTAAACTCGAGAACAAAAACAGCGGCCGCAACAATTAAACTACGTGATTGCAATGTCGGGTCGTTGAGTGTCATGCTTGTCATCTGGACCTGGAAGGTAATAAACGGCAGTAACAGAGAGCAGAGAGCTGATACACGCGAAGAGATTCCGGCAGCGGGAGTAAATCGAGGCGCTTTCGTATAAAGCATATCATAATTAATCGCAAGCTCAGCTCTACCTACCCTTTGGAAGGCACCGTCTGCTTTATTCTCGGAAACAGCTCCGGTTATTATTAGTTGAAAGAAATGCCAGGGACAAGATCTGGCAATCATAAACTTGGATATGTAAGAAAAAACACATAAGCTTGAAGACGATAAATCTCGGTGGTGGTCTTAGTGGGGAGTTTTTGGCCATCCCGTCGATTATAAAATCCCAAAAATCTGAGAGAGAAGAGTTTTTCAAACTCTTGGAGCATGAAGAACGCGGAGCACAACAAGTCCTTCTACGTACTTTGGCAATGCCAACAACGAACATTGGGATCGCTATGAATGAGAGGATACGCTAACCCCAGCGACCCTTGAAGAAGACATAAAAAGCACAACCCGACTTTGGACTAAAGACGGCAGTAAATGGCCTTGAACCACAACTCGTTAATCTTCAGTCGAGTATGGCAGTGATTGGTGTCTGGCTACCAAGGGTGCCAAGAGTAGAAAAGGTGCCCAAATGCCTGGATGGAATTGTTTGCTTTCTCTGAACGTCACCTGATGATTCTCCTTGGCTTCTGGCTAGATTTTACCCAGTGCAACAGTTGCCACCACGGTCTGCTGATAGATATGCAAGACCATACGAGAATCCTGATCAGCTTCTGGCATTGGTCTTTTCGCCAACGGACCAAATACGATGAGGTATGGTTTGTAGTAAGAGACTAAGCAAAACCATTCCTCGAATCTCCCCAATTGTTCATAAATTTAAAAGAACTTCTTCAGGCATTTTTAAGCATTGTCATCTTTTGCGCTCAACAGTGGAAACTACTTTCTCTGATGCGCTTGAAAAAAATGTTTTTGTAAGATGGAAAGAAAATGTTGGATATCTTTGAAAAAATCTCGTTAAAATGAATAGGAAAAGACTCTTATGAGAAAGATTCTGCAGTAGATTTTGGGTAAGGTATCATAAATAGGAGTCTTGCTTGCATATTGTTTTTCCAGCAAACAAAGAAAAGGTAGGATGCATTACAAGTTAATTATGAAGTGAATTCTGGATATATCTCCTTTAATTTAAAGCTTGCTATTCGCCAGTTTTGCAAACGCATAGTTTACATCGTACAAGCAAGAATTTGGTATCCCTGTCATGGGTACAAAAAACGATAGATGATAGGTAAGAAAGAGATGCTGCAGAATGGGAAGAGACTTTAAGCTAGTCGCTTCCCCCCTTTTTCTTTTCTTGATAGACAATAGGCATCGTTTCTGGACACGTGCGAAGAAGGAATTCTGAACCATCAATCTGATGTTTTGAAGCGACGTAAACTTCCCAAACGGTTTGAACATGTGACTACATTTATACTAAAAGTTTCTGCCTTACCATTAGTGGAATTTTGCATCTTCAAAACACAGAAAAATTTAAGAAATTTGAATAAGATAACCTATTCAACGATAGTCATCCTTAATGATATCATTTTCATTGCATAGAATGTGCATTCCTTTGATGAAATCTGTTTAGAAAATGTGGATGGAAGAACTCAATTGCTAAGTACTTTGGAAATCCAAGTTCTTCAAGATAAATTTAATTGAGATATGGCTCATAATTTTTGATATTTATTTAGCCTTGTCCTTTATTGAGATATGGCTCATAATTTTGATATTTATTTAGCCTTGTTCGTCTTAGTTAGAAAAAAAAATAATAGTAATAATAACAATAAGAAGGACTTACTAGCAAGTAAATTAATTAATGACAACTTGGATAATTTAAATAAACATTGTTTAAAAGAGAGTTTTACTAGCATCGTTCATGTCTTCATAAATCTTAATTTTAAGAGATTGATGGGTGATTAAGGAGGTTTTTTATTATTTTTTAGAGCATGTCTGACCAACTTTGCAAATCATTATTACATAAGATATGGGGTAGTTGGCTAGGACAGAGATTGCCTTCTTTTTTTGGGAAACTTTAGGTTCTTTTTTGGGGTACCAAACAAAGAAAGATGCTAAATAGTAAAAAGATGTAGTTTGCAAGATTGAATTGGTTATCCTTTTTTCATGATGGCGGAGTTTTCTTTTCATTTTTTGGACACTTGAAAGAAAAAAAACTGAATATCATTGAGGTAAGTAGTATCTTCTAGCTGAATTTCTTGCAATAAGATGCTTGAACATTGAACTCCCGAAAAGCTTGAAAATCATGTAAAATTATTCTTCAAAACTATATCTAATAACTTAAAATATTTAGGTAAGATGATTCTTTTATATTCTTAACAATAATATCGAATTTGTTTTTTAATAATTCAGTAAGCACACTACAAAGCTCCTCTTGAAAGACTAAATTTTCTCATTCGGGCTGTGTGACCCAATAATACAGTCATTTCCTAACTTATGATCAATTCTATGGTACATGTATATAACTTTTGGTAAAATTAATTTATTAAACCATAACGTCTCTTTCTCTATGCTTTTTTTTTTTTTACATGATTCCTTCAGGTAATTTGTTTTAGTTTCTCAGAGGAATTTACAAAGTTTGGTTTTTTTAAAAGGATTTTTTTAAAAAATATATTTTTTGAGTGTTACCGGATCGTCAGGTCTGAGTGTGAGATATTTTATTGGGAGGTTTCTTTCTTGAGAGGATTTTATTAAATATTACACTATTATTATTTTAGGTTAAATGGTATCAAGAAATGGTATCAACACACTCATTGGTCCGGTGGCCGACGGGTCCTAGGAATGTGATGTACTGTTTCCATCATCTGGCATGACCACCCAGGAAACTTGGAAGGTCAGGGGGAGGTCTTAGCACATGCAGTTCAAAGAAAAACAATGCTCCAGATTAAAGAACATGCCAGTTTTTAGCTCATGTGGGTTCTAACCATTGCTTTTAATGAATTTAAGTTGTGTTTCAAAGCTGGGTGATATTAGTGAATCCCCAAATAACTTGAAATAGAACAGAGAACATTTTCCAACCAATTAGCCAATGTTTAAGAATGAGAATCTTGGTAACAGCATGAGATAATTTATATGCTACAATGAAGTCGTCCATCGAGGGATTAAAACATATAACAGTTTCATGTTTGAAGTTTCTTCATCCATGGCAGATTACAACTAATAGCCACTCCCTTAAACATACAGAATTAATCTTTTAATCTAACACATTGAAAGCAAAATCATGACTTACACTTTCTGTGAAATTAGCCACCTTGATTAAACCAGCTTTGTTGGCAGGACTAAGGGGCAGGCTGCTAAGAATTTCTTCAAGAAGCATCAAGTTTAAGACTGCTACCAAGGTTTCGGGTCACCGACTGAGCCTGTAGCCCAGTTTAAGATCTTCTCACCTGACTTCAGGTAAACACTTGAGGCAATTTTCGAATAAGTCCATTCAAAACTTGATGGAAAGCATCTCTTGCTTGAGCAGGTTGTGAAAATAGCATTGCCTGCTTCATCGAAGGGTTTGCAAGCAGTCTCTTGCTTCCTCAATATCACTTCAGGTGGAATGGAAGTGAGCAAGCGTGTCCAAATTTGGAAACATCTTTCTCGTCTACAAATACCCTAATTTCTTCTCATGGGATTGCATCAGCAAAGAGTAAAACAATGTCGTCAGCTATAATAATATAATAATGGGGATACAGCCAAATATCACTGCCTTCAACCAATCTCGGACTCTATGGGGCCCAGCCAAGGGGGCACAAACAGAAAGCAGCTTATTGCATGTCTTCGTAGTAGCGTTGTTAGGTGCTCTGTGGAAATGTCAAAAAGTGGATTGTCCTTGAAGTTCTCACAGACTGCTGCTCGTGCACCTCTGTAAACATATGAAACAAATTGGTCGGTGATCTCCACTTAAGCTCTATCACATATAGGATCATTGCTAAAACATGAAATGTATTCTGTCTTCCAATTAGCTTGACAATTGAATGAAGAAGTCCAAATATTGTATTTGACTACTTCATTCTAATTGAAAAATATGAAAGGGTCATGATTCTGGTTTCATAACCCATACCACAAAGGTTCCATTTTCTGTTGATATTTTTTTTTGAAAATATACTTAAGCCTCACATTCTATGGAAACGAGTTGAAGTAATTGAACATCTAATCACTTTCTTAAACATGTGAGAACTATGTGAGAATTACCTTGCATAGCACCTTCTGGGTCATTTCCTACATCATAAAACAATCCTCTGAAGTAAACAAATATTGACCGAGGTGTTTTTTTAGGAATCAGATAAGTTTGCATTTTCTGTGGAGGAGCATATGGAGGAACTATAATAGAGCCATCTTTTAAGCAAACATGATTTCTTTGTCCAAAAGTTTGCACCAAGGTGGCTCGTTGGAGCAAGGGAAGAATTCCTCTTTCATAAGCCTTCTCTTCCTACAAAAAGGAAAAAGAATAGAGGAACATAAATTAAGAGTTGATGAAATAAAAGAAACTACTAGAATGCAACACTTTATTACTAATATATATCAATAATTAGATATACCAGAAGGATAAAAGCCTCAAAAGCTCTTCAAGAAACCACATATTTAGGTCAATTGATTCAAAAATCAAAATGCATTGAGAAAACTTGTCAATGGAAGCTAAGGGAAACAGGAGAAGGTAAATAAAAAGAAAAAGGTTTACTCACTTGATAGTGGAAGCATGCACCAAAGTCGTGTGGCACAATAAAAAAGTGGTCTGCACCTTCAGTCCGATTCCAATAAGGCCAGTTTGAAGAAATAAGTTGTATAGCACTTCTCATCATTCGTGGTGATTTGAAAGGCAAAGGAAGGCCATTTGGAGCCAAATCATAAGTTGTATATACAAGGTATAAAACAATTAGCTTCCTTAGGATTGAGCGTTCCTACAGGGCTAGACAATAGGAACCAATGCATAAAGATCTCAGCTGCGAACATGTGAGTGAGACATCTTGGGTCTTTTTGCAGAATCTTCTTATTGTATTTGCTTGGAAGTTCATAAACAAAAACGTTCAGCCTTCCAACAAGATCATCTTCCAAAACATTTCTGCACTACCTGCATGTTGTATAGCCCAGTCATACTTAAAGATCTCTCATTCATTGAGCTCCAAACTACTTTTGTAGTTTCTGAAATCTACACCTTATCAAATTCTGATTCAACAAATCCATTATTCATAAAAGAAAACCTAATGTTTCATTTAAATCAGCAAGAACAAAAACCATCATTTTACCCTTTCCTTGCCCCCGCATTTACCAAATCACATCTGATATTGCCAATTGTTTTTATTATCTTTCACATTGTTTTCCACATGTCTCTATTCCATGTGTGTCTAATATACAATACTTGGAGAGTTACAATGGCTTAAGCATTATTATTTTTAACTTGAGACAAATTGACTCTCCAATGTGATCTAGCTTTCCAGACTTGAGCAGTTCCTCTTCATAGTGCATGTAATAATACAAGAAAATCAAACAAATAGAAACAAAGAATTAGGAAAGTTCTTTCATCATATGTTATGGCCACCTATGTCATCATTAATAGAAACGTACCAAGTGCTAGACAAATTAGCGCCCATATTCACGCCAAGTTGTTTCCCCAACATGGAAACCCAAGACATTAGAAACCTAAAAAAATTCAATCATGCTTTTCCTTGACCAAGTCTTTATTAGCATACGATCAATTGAAGTACAAGGTTAGACCATCTCAACCAGATATGTTCATCTAGGTGAAGCTCAAAATAAGCCCTAGAGAAGTTGAATTTTACTAGAATATGGCAGTTACAGTGCACATGTTTCGATACCAAAGAAGCCATAAGAGATGGACTAGTTCCTTAACCAAATGTAATAATTTTTTAGTGCCTTTCGTCACAGTTTTGATATCCATTGAGGTTTTGCATGGTTCAAAATGGTCTAAACTTAGAATCATTCACTAAGGACAACAATTACACTTCATAATCTGCAACATTTTTTAAGGGGAATCATTATCAGCTCAGTAAAGGGTCTTAAGTTACAAATATTATCGCTAGAAAAGGGTCTAATAAAGTTTCAATACAAGAAAAAATATAACCTGTTCTGAGACAATATATAGCAAAGCGAGCAAGCAATACCTCTATTTGTGATGGTGAGAAGGAAAAGAGATTAGAAATGAACTGTAAGAAAGGTCCCACTTCATAATTCCCCTATAGGGCTGTGTAGTTAGTCTCTTTATCACATTCATCTCCGTAGTTCTTTTACTCACTGTGGGCGAGTTTCAGTGTTTCTGCTTTGAAATGAAAGAGAAAGTGGAAGAGAGAAGAGTCCAAAAATGGGCTAAATCAATACCATTTATGAGCTTCAAGAAACACGGGCCCTGTGGGGCCTTTGCTTCTTCTTTTTTTAACTTACCTATACAAAACCGGCGTCGTCTCAACAAAGGAAGTCCCTTCCAACGGTCAAATATTTTGTTTCTATCAAGCAAACCAAACTGTGTGTATATAAACGAAGAAAGGAAACCCCTTTCTTCATCTTTCTCTCATGCCTCTCTTTCTGGGTTTTCAAAATCCTCTCTCTCTTCAAGAAAAACCCTAAGAAAGATCGTTCATCAAGCTTCGCTTCTAAGGTATGATTGAAGGTTCACGCTCTTAAGATTTTATCTTTTATTTAGTTATTATTTCTTTGTTTAATTTCCATTTTGAATTAGAATTTAAATAGTTCGTTCTTGTTAACCTTCTTTTCTTTTATCTTCTGCTCTCTCTTCTGTTGTGTTTGTTTGATTATTTAGTCTGATTATGTGGTTTTTTGCAGGATTGTCTTGAGAAAAGAAACTTCAATTCAGGTCATGAACATTATTTATCCTTTTTGATCGCTTGCTCTATGATTTATAAAATATTCCTGGTCATTAATTGCTAAAATCATCCTAGGTTTAGTCTTTTTTCTCTCTATTTTCATTTTTTTTTAGAATTTGAAAAATGGGGTTATGTATGCTTTCTTTTTTCCTTCTTTGTATGGTTGTAGACCTACTTTTGCATAAACATGGCACCTCGGTTCAGCCAAGCATTCAGGTTCTTTCCTAATTTCCTGTATATTTTCTTTGAGGCATGTGAGAGTGCTTGATTTACTGGTCGCACATCTGTCTTTGTGGGGTTGTTAACAGTAATGTGTTTGCTGGTATTTTAAATTACTTCAATTTGATATGATGGATAAAATGGCTATTGGCTTGTTATGGTATTGTGTCAAGACTACCTAGAAAAGATATCTATCTATCTATCTATCTATAATTCTAACATTTAGATGGTCAAATATATCTTTTATGTGGATAATTTCGGATTCTATGGTTTTTAGAACCTCTAAAGTAAATCACTTAAAATTCAACCATTGTCAGATATTCTTGATGGTAAAATTGTCAGAAATCAGCTGGGAAATTATGTGTGTGGTTGAAATGAACATATTGAAGCGAAAAGGCCCCTCACCTTGATTTTGTCATTTTCAATTTAAATGAGACTAATAATGTGATTCAAATTTAATGCTCCTAGTACTCCGAGTTTCTTGGAGTGGAAACTTGCAAAAAAAATTGAGAACACATTGGAGAGTATTTTAGAGAAAACTAAAGCTTGGATGAGGAGATGTTACTGAATAATAAATTTCTTTGAAGAATACAATACAGTTAGGATAATTTTTTGTTTTTATCTTCGAGGCAACCTTTAAAATCCTGTTTCAGCTAAATACTGAATACTAGAAATCCTTTTTTGATTGGGATGTCGATCAGCAACATATTTTGAATGCTAAAATACGTATCATTTATTTTTCCTTCTTTATTTCAGTTGATCATCATTGTTATATGTTCTATCCATTATCTTTACCTTGAAAAGTTTGGAGCAGGTGGATCACATATCTCGTATGCTGAATTGTAGTTTAATTTCGTTGTAGTTGTTCTTTTTCATTTTTAATACCTGCATCTGAGACACTTGCATGGGAAAAGAACTGAAATGACATTAAAGATTTATGGAGGTTAAGAGGATGGACCTCAAAATCCTATTATAAAGAACAGAAATCTTTTTTGTGTTTTGCTTGAACTTTGAAATTGAACCACAATACAGAACTTGTATTTGTGTGCATGTATAACTCTTGCCTCGTACACATTTCACTTCAATTTTTTTTTTATAAAAGAATGACTTGATAATATACCCCTGTACGGCAACTAGTCTTTTATTACTTTGTTTGGAAGGCTTTCACTCTTATAGGCAATTTTTCTGGATGCGTTGGGAAGAAGTGGAGAAAGATTGATGCTTTGAATAGATACAGATAAAACGAAGGAGGCATCTGAGGTAATAATTTTGTAGTTTCTTATACACTGATAATATGATTTGCTTGGTCTTGTCACTTTGTAGTTGTCTCACATCTCTTTTTCATGGTGGGTATTCTTGTTAAGATACTCGGTTGTTATTAGTGTTTTCTTTCGTTGCTACCATCATAATACCTAGTGAAGCTAGTTTCTTTATCACATTTAGCTGCATAGTTTCATGTTGCTCTCCCTCCATTTGTCTTATTGTCTCAGCTTTGAGAGGGAAGAGTACGAGCATGGATTATTGAGAGGGGTTGATATAGGAGGAATGGTTTGCTGAATTGAAGAATCAAGTTTTTCTACTGTTATTGGAGATTTTTATTTACTGGTATACAACTCACTTGTAAAATCCCTCTCTAAATTTTTTAATAATCATTCTTTTTTAGTTTCTTGAATGATATTTAATAACTAGGAGAGTAAAGTGCCCGTAAGATTAGCCCCGGGGATAAATGAAGTCTAGAAGATTGGCTTTTTTTAAGTATTTTGTGGCTTTGTAGAACCTGAAAAGTAAATATATTATAATGTACTTGTAAGCAACCATTGCCAATATGCGAGAATGCTAATCACATTATTCTTAATTTATGGTAGAATTTTTTTTTTTTTTTGATGAATCATGTTTAATATAGGAGCCAAAAGTGGAGGAAGATCCATGCTTTTAACAAAATTTAATGCAGATGAACCATTGTAATATGTAAATTTAATGCAAATTTAATGCAGATGAATCATGTTTAATATTGTAGTGTACTTTGTTTCTTTCACCGCTAAAAAATAACCATTGTAATTTTGAGAAAGTAGAAGGATCTATGGTTAAAAAATTAATAATAATAATTCTCAAAATTGGGATTTGTGCTTAATATTTATCTTCCTTGTGTTTTGAGTTCATCAAAATCTGATACGTTGCAATGACAAGTTGATCTTGCTAAGTTATGGAGGTTTCAAGGAACTTTTTCAAGGACAAAGGGAAAAAGATGAGATGGATAAGGGATTATGAAAAATAGAAAGAATTGAATTTAGTTGAAAGATTTTTGTTCCAAATGGCCAATAAACTAATTCTATTTTTGCCAAGGAGGCACATGAAAATAAATTATTAAAAAAAATAAAAAGAGGATATATGAACTTAACATGATTTGTTACTTATTAGTTGGAACCTAATTTTAAAAACCATTGTCTTTGTTTTTAAATTAAAAAAAACAAAACTAAAAGCCATTAGTCAATAAATACAGTTATCATTGAGGATTGAAACTATGAAATGATTATTTTGCTATTTTTAAAAACTATTCTTCTTAAAAAACACTAACAAAACTTGCAATTGAAAGTGAAATCATCTTTCCTAGGGATCATTAGACATTACAAAACTGACTTGGGAAAAAATAATTTAAATATATTTTATTGGTATAGTAAATGATTTTGTTGTTCTTAAAAGCAAAAAAAATAAAAAATGAATAGCTTTAGTTCAGGGGATTTTTTTTGTATTTTCAATATTATTTGCATAGCAAAATTATCCTTATAACTCTAAAAGCAAAAAAGTAATAAACATGCAAAGAGGGAACTTTTTGTCTTTTATTTTTTATATTAGTGAAGTGATAGGATTGCCCTGGAAAACAATTAAGGATGGTTCTAAGGGCATTGTTGTTTTTTCTTTTTCTTATATTATAAATTCATACCAATCCTTTCAAACATTAATTATATCCTTTAGATTGTATTTCTATCATTTTTGTCATTATTTTTTTTATTACTACTTGTTTTATTTTTATTTTTTAAAAAAAGTTTATTTTTTTTTTCAATTTTATCATTAGGCATTTTATAATTTTTTTTTATCTAATTTGGTTTTTAATTCTTTTAATTGCTTTTTTTTGTGTGTTTTACCATTTTCTTAATTTATTTGTTTTTCAATTCCATTCTTCATCATTTTATTTCATTTTATTTCTTTATTCAATTTTGGTATTTATTCTTTTAATTACTATTTTCTTATCGTGTTTTTTATTTATTGTTTTTTATTATTATTTTTCCCCTTAATATTTTATTTTATTTAGTTTTTTTATTCAATTTTGGTCTTTATTTTTTATTATTATTTTTATCTTTTTTTTATTTTTTTTCAATTTAATCTCTAATTATTTTCTTTTTATTTAGTTTTTCATACTAAATTTGATCCTTATTGTTTTGATTCTATTTGTTTTATATTTTTATTTTTATTATAATTAGAAATTTACTTTGTGATTTTTTTATGTTTGCCTTTCAATAAGATAATTTTGATCTTATAACTCAGGTTACTTATTTTGAATTATTAGCCTTTTTTAGTTTTAGGGTCTTTATTATATTTTTTTATTTTATCATTCAAGTTTTAGGGTTACTTTTTTAAAAATAAAATTATATTATTTGAAAAAAAAAAGTTAAAAAATTGAAAATGATATTATTCTAAACAAAAATATTTTTTTTAAAAAAATCTTGAATGGCATCCTAACAGGAGTTATATCAGTTAACTCATCTAATTTTAAATAATTCATCACATAACTTGGCTTAAAAGTAAACTTGACTTGAACCAAGCTCTGAATTTACAAGTCATCAAAACAACCTATCGAGCCGTACTTAAAAATAAGAAACCTAATGCAAGGGCAAAGTTAACAAATGGGCCTAAATCAACAATTGTTTTGTAATTGGTTGTTTATCTATTACACAGTCTATATCAAGTGTCTAGCTTGTTTACAATTATTTGGTCAAGTTATTCTTTTCTTTTCTATATTATTATTTATTAGTTAGTGTATATAGAAAAAGAAAAAAATAATGTATTTTTTTCATATGTTTAATTTATTATATTTTAAAAAAATTCCAAGTTTTTTATAATTCACAAAAATAAATAGAATTTTATATTTTAAACAAACCATTCTTTATGCATACTTACAAACCTCTATCTTGATCTTGACATTTTATCTCAATCGTTTCTCTTTTAGGATGAGAGGGTATGGCTTAGAATTTTTAAACTCTAGGAGATTATTATTTTCCAAAATAATTCAATTAAAGTTTTACTATACAGTTGGACGACTGATTTACGATTTGCCTTGATGCAGTATTAAATAGAAAAGATTGAAATAAAATAATTATAGGACATGTAGGCGATCCACTCATGTTGCGCTTAGGGCAATATGAAGAGTGTTAGGATTAGATTTCTGAACTACTGTGGTTTGGAATTGTAATGAATAACAAGATATTATCAAACTGTTAATACTATGTGCTTGAATATTGTAATTCTCTTTTAAAACAAGCATTAAATAAAATAAAAATGCGGACAAAACATCAAGAAATTTCTTGTTCTTATTGATTCAAGTGGCACGTTTCCGAAGATAGTGCTCGTGGTTCTTTGATATCCCGGGGCTAAAATTTATCCTTTTTTTTTCAGGTAAAAACGAGATTGACTTTATAAACCTATCAGCCCGGGATACATGCTTTAGGCTATGCCTTGGCCTCGTCTTGACGTCAAGGATTCCATGAGCTATGCTAATTTGTTGTTTTGTCTGGTTCATCGAAGGTTTTTCTTCAAGAATCCTCTGGGAGCTGCTCTACTCCACGCCTAAAGCTGTTTCTACTCACGGACTAGTACTTCTTCCTATTTGGCTAGGATTCTTTTCTCCATGCATTTGTTTATGGCCTTTTTATCAACAGAAGATGTATTCGACAGACAGAGACGGAGAGAGTCGTCATCGTGGGGTATACTGTGTTGGACTAAGTATAGAAAGACATGCTATAAATATTTGGATCAAACTATTCAAAACTCTGTGTATATATAAAAAGACAATGTTTTGATGAGTGATGCAATACCATTGGTCATTAAGATTATTAAAATCTCAAGGATAAAATAACGACAGAGATTTTTTTATATCGAAATTCAACGGTGACTTGGATGATAATTCATATATATATATATATATATATATATATATATATATATATATATATATATATAATTCTTGGTATGAATAAACATTGACTGCAGCACAGAAATCAGAATGAGAGTAATTATCCAGGGCCGAGGAATCAATGAACCCTCGTATAGAGTCCCTTGTCCTGTTTACGTGATATTTCCTTTATTTTCAAGCGTTTGTAAGTATACACAAATGCATGGAGAAAAGAATTCTAGCCAAATAAAAAGTTTATAAGTTAAAAAAAAAAATAACAAAATTCATATAATCTATGTTAATCTATTTTGCAATGCCTTTCTAAACTCCGATTAACCTAAAAATTTTAATTTAAAGTAGAATAACATATTAGGAGACTTCATATAACATTGCATTCTGATTCAATAATCAGATTAAAAATTATAGTTATTACTATAAAACTAGATAATTATATATTTTACATTAAAATATATTTCATCGAAGGTTTTTTCTTCAAGAATCCTCTGGGAGCTGCTCTACTTCTTGCCTAAAGCTGTTTCTACTCACGGACTAGTACTGTTTCTGCAAATAGCTAGGCTTTTGTCATATAGTTTCAGTATTAGAGTAAATATGTTATTTCTCATTTGAAATATGTTACTCCAGGTCAAACCAAGATTGACATTACAGATGCGGAACAGCTGCTCAAAGGGAGAAAAAGAAAACATCCTTGAACATGCCCGAGATTCGATTCCAAACGTCTAACATCATATTATCTTTCCTAGGATGTTTTTTCAGAGCACCAAACCAAAGTGGCTACATAAAGGCTGCCGGTAACTGGGCCAATATCAAATGTTCTAAACCATACATTTCACAGGAAGTAGAGTGGGACTAATAGCATGGCTAATCAAACACAGAGAAACACTTACGGAAAAGAATTTAACATTTAACCATCATTTCAAAACAAAATACAGGATTGTGAGCAATCAAATATGCCAAAAAAAAAAAAACCACATAGAAAGGAAAGTTAAATTAGAAAGAAGAAGAAGAAAACACAAAAGGAGAATAAGACTTCCTTCTGAATTGCAAATCACACAACAAACAAGATTAAAATAAAAAGCACTCGAATATGTCAAATATAGGTTTTGAAAATATAAATATATCGTCAGCTATCCATTCGAGAGAGGAGACGCTCAAGATTAATCATCTGGTGCTTCAAGTAAAAAGAAGCATAATAATGGGAAACATGGAAACTCAAACTTCGATTTCAGATAAAAATAAAAATAAAAAGTGTTATGACCATGAAGTAGGCATGCACAAGGAGGGGAGAGTGTTCCATGATAAGTAGTAAAACAATCCACAACTTGAATCTCATCATCCTAAATTTTATTACGAAAGAAGAATGATGCAGAAACGAATGAGTAAAACAATCCACAACTTGAATCTCATTATCCTAAATTTTATTACTAAAGAAGAATGATGCAGAAACGAATGAACCTCATAAGACTATAGAATCGGGTAAGCATATAAGACACAGAGAATAGAAGGAGAGGAAAAATAGAATAGCCAATGCTTACAAGATTACGTCTTTTTAATGAGTCAGTCTCACAGTTTATGTTGACATTATTGTAGAGCAGTCATTATCAAAATGTGTATATGCATCTAAATCCCAACTCAAAGAGATTTTCTTTAAATAACAATTAATATAAAAAATAAATGGCTGCTATGGTCCCCTGCAAGTTGATAAAAACCCATATCATTGATGCTAAAACTGAAACTTTTCATCTACATCACTATGACATCTTAAAACTTATCATAATCATCAGTCAAGACATCAAGAAAATCCAAACAGTAGAAGTGTTAGAGAAGATGTCTTGCACCTGCTAGGGGATTGTTTAAACACATCTGGTGTTGTTCGATAGATACCAAGACTGGCTGTTAACTAACATCTGATCCAATATCATGTTCGTTGAAACAGTGATAGGAGGCATTCAAGATACCAAACCAGACATTTCTCCGCAGATTGGAAATAAGAAAAACAGCTTTACATGGGAAACAACTGCTGGGCATTTCTAGGACACTTATCCATTGACCTCATTGCTCGGTTTTCTGGATTAATACTTCTGTAGATTTGTTCTCTCAAGCATCTTGAGCAACAGAATCTTAACTGAACTTCCAATCAATATTTCAGAGCATTAATGACAGAAATCTGACACTTAAACTCCCAAGATCCTTTCATGTAGTGGTGTGGATAATGCCACTTGCTACCTAGGAACATTTTCAATTTCTTGAAATATTGTCAGGATTGACAGAGTGACCTTATGGCAAATGTAAAACCACTACCACAGTAAACATTCAAGGAGGCTTCTTTATTCTGAATATCAGGGACTAGAATGACTGTTTGAGGGATAGTTTGATCATTTGTATTCCCCAGGCCAAGCTGACCGTGTTCACCCCAACCCCATGTCTTTACTGCTCCATCCACTGTGAACAAAAATTTAAAATGTCATCAACAAAATGAAATGACACAAAGACTCAGTAAATAAGAAAAAGAAGATGGGTAGCAATTCATAGTAAATAAGCTTGCCTGTCACTAAAGCAGAGTGCTCAGCTCCGGCCGCAAACTTCACAACTTTAACCCCATCAAGACCAATTACTTCATTCAAAGCAGTTCCGGGTGAATCTTCTGGAACATGAAACAGAGAGGTGGTGACATGACAACTAACAGTAACTAACACATGAGATGAATATTTGGTGTGCATAGCTTAAGTGGTTTGATAATAAAAGTTCAGAGTAACAAGAGTATTGGCAATTTGCCATCTACACTATAGAAACTGAAGCTCCTTACCCATCGTAAACACAAGGAAACCCAAAGGTTCTTTCTTCCAGTTTTGGAAGTGGTATAGAGCAATCATCATCACTTCATCACATGTATTTGAAAAACAATGCTAATGCAGGTTGAATATCTAAATGCTTACCAGGACGATGCTTCACTGCACTCATTTTCTCAAGATCACAAAGAACCCCATGGTAATTACCACCAAGCATAAGTACTTCCTCATCACCTGTTCATGATATCGCATCATCATTAAAATCTTAAGAAGACAGGAGCGGGATGAGGGGTTGTTAAACCACAAACAAAGAAATTGGATATGAAAAGAAATGCATTTACCTGTCAACAGTAAGCCATGATTCCATCCAAGAGCAGCTTTGGTGCACCGCAAAGATGAAAGTGAAAGCTGAGGAAAGTTAGCATCTGAAGCGCCAGCAAAACCCCTTCCCCACGTGTATAAATGACCATCAGCTGATGTGAACAGTACGATGCAACATCAACAAGAATGATAAACGGCTTGAGACTAGATGCTATGAATTGCCACCAATAGATGCAACTTGCAATACGAAAATATTTCACAAGTCTTTGAAGATTTCATGTTAAGTTATCTCAAACCATTTCCATTACAAAAGTTTATGAATGGTTTTCTGTTCTATACGTATGTGAACCTATGGTCCAAAATTTTTATGCCAGAAACTTTCTTTCTGCCTTCATTGCAATAGTCAGAAATAGAAAGTATGTCAGTCCCTCACCAGATATTGCAGCACTGTGATCTCCATTTGCACTGATGCTAACGATTTGGACATCTTCTAACCCACAAGTGACTTGAGGAAGATTAATTGATTTGATTTTATCTCTGGAGATACCCAGTTGACCACGCTTTCCGGAACCAAAACCATAAACTTGATTTCCTGGTACAATCCAGATTGCAATATCACAAATGAAATTAAGCTCCTTCTAAAAACAAGAGTCTTAGTGATTTAAGCATATGTTAAAGCGATATTGACTTCGCAGCACGGATGCATCTCTGCATTATAACATTGTGATTAGCAATGAAGGAAGAGGTTTGCCACAGCAGTTACCGTTAAGCAATACAAGTGAATGGCGCATGCCACAAGCAATCTGATTAACAAAATTATTAGTGAAGTAGTCGACTTTAACAGGAGTACTCTGCGACCTGTAATCCCCTTGCCCAAGCTGGCCAAATGAGCCATCCCCGCATGTAAAAAGCAAGCCTATGTCTGAGAATTGGCAAAGACCAAAAAAAACTTAAAACAGAGTTTTCTACTATAGAATGGATATTAAATTTTTCCAGAACCTCAAAGATGGAAGAAACAATTATAATCATGAATGAGAAAGAACCTGAGACAAACCCAGAATGGCTCCATCCAGCTGAGACCTGAGTAATGACATAACTCTGCAAGGAGCTGACCGGCTTTGGGTGTAAGCTGTTGAGCATCTCTCCATGACCCAATTGACCAGTTGTGCCCCTGCCCCATGTGAACACTCTCCCACCTACAAACAAGAATTTGATTAATTGTGATTTGATAACAAGAATTCAAAGGGAAAATGCAGAAGTCAACGAGGGTACCAGAGGTTAAGGCAATAACATGAGCACCGCCGCAAGCAAGAGTGGAAATGGATTCAGCAGAGGAGAGAAAGGGAAGGTGAAGGAGTTGAGGGAGATACTCATCTTCAAGCTTCCCTGTGCCTAGTTGTCCCTCCGTTCCTGCCCCCCAACTCCATATCTGTTGCTGTTTTGATTCTTCTTCATCCCTTTTAGCTTCTTCCATTATTTTACACACTCTTTGCTTTCCTATAGTGGATTAACATAAATTAAACCCTAAAATATGCAAATTCTTCTATTTTTCATTTGATTAAATAACTAAGCATTTTGAATTGCAAAAATAATTATTAAAAGTAATAATTCATTTTGTCTTCATTGTTTTGTAAATTAAAAAAAAATTCTATTAACAAAAAAAAAATTTCAAATCACGCCAAATAATAAAACTAATGTTATATATTATATCCAAAAAAAAAAACTAACAAAAGACAAACACAACTCAATCCTCCTAGCAATTTCTAATGTAAACAAAAGCTCGTTATAATTTATAAAAATCTAGATTAAATTTAAAATTCAACGAAATCAAAGTTTTAAGAGTTTGTATTCGATTCTCTTTGTATCTGTTCGCATCATTGGGTAATGAAAAAAAATTTTGTATTGTTGTTTTCTAGAATGAGTAAATAAAAAAATATATCGTCTCACTTGTTTTCTCGAATTAAAACTTAAATAATCAAATAATGAGTATGGTTGTTTAATTGTTATTGTTTCATTAGAATATTGTTTAGCTTACAAGATTAAACATAAAGAAATAGCATAAAACTTGGGTTAATGTGAAGCTTGTGGATTTCTCAATTGATTTTTGTTGAATCTTCAATGTTCTACTCAAATGGGTTTATAAGAACATGGAGACAATCTAGATTGTTTTCGAGAAAATCTAAAAAATTCACTCATTAAAAATTAGTGTTATTATTCATGTAACTCTAATTTTGTATTCATTTACTATAACAAGTTTAACTAGTGTTTTAATTTTGCAAGAAATAAAATGCTTATCATTATTTTACATCAAGGAATTGTTTTATATGTTATGATAAATTGCTTTTATGAGTATGTTTTGCATGGAGCTATTGTTCATTTGCAAGCAAGTTTATGACATGGACTTACATTAGTTGAGTATAAAAAGTAATAATAGTAATAAAAATAATTGTTGATCTATCGAGGATGCATATCTTGAATATGCATGAAGTAAAAGAAGATAAAGAAATTCATGTTTATATTGATATTGATCATAATATTACGCCACTACAAATAAAAATATTGAAGTGTTATATATACAAATCAAATGATGCTAGTAGGTTTCTCCATAATAAAATATTTTTTCAAAACAATAATGATAATAAAATTTATACTAATTGTTTAAGGTTGTTTGGAAGTGCTTTTCAAAAGCGTTTCTGAAAAAAAAAAATTGTTTTGAATTAATATGTTTTTGATGTGCTGATCTCAAAAATAATTTTTAAAAAATAAAAAAATATATTATTGGCATACTTTTCTGAGTGAAAAACACTTTGAAAAGCAACCACAATCACACTCTCAAACATCCTCGAAAAATATTTAGATTTCAATAAAGATTGTGGTGGTGGTAGTGGTGGTCTGGGTGCAACTATAACTGTAACAACCTTGGCTTTCCAAGCCCAACACAAACAGTAATTTTTTTTTTTTTTTTTATATATATATATATATATTTAATCAACATGGTGCCGGAAATCAAAGAACTTGAATTCTCACATCATCAAAAATACAATCCATACAATCACCATTTCATTTAAGAGCGAATCTTCCACAAGCACATAATATTAAGTTGCATGATTTGAAGTTCGTATTAAAATATATACATGGACATGAGTTTGCATTCTTATCCTACTAATAGTCATCACAATTTTAAACAAAAAGGATCTAATAAAAGTTATACATTTAGTACATTGATCCATACAAAATACATTGTGATTTAAGATACATCTACATAGTTCCTTGCAAAAGTAGGTTCCCGTGTATCGGGTTTCCTAGACATCTCGTTGGTGTGAAGTCCCTGCAGCAGTACAAACATTTAAGAGAATGCAAATATTTAATAATAATAAGAACGATAACTCACGGTTTGGCAATTAAATAAAACATTAACAATTATAATTTCTTCATGTATTTGCTACAACAACTAGTAGTACATATAGATACACAAGTTTTCGGATGCCATTCGCCAAAACTAGTCATTCATTTGTGTCGGCCATCCATGGCGAAAGTTGCGTCGCTGCCGATCCAGAATCGGCAGCGGAATCTGCGTCGCTGCCGATTTCTGTATCGGCAGCGGAATCTGCGTCGCTGCCGATTTCTGTATCGGCAGCAGAATCTGCGTCGCTGCCGATCCAGAATCGGCAGCGGAATCTGCGTCGCTGCCGATTTCTGTATCGGCAGCAGAATCACTCTTTTATCCCGGCCATCCATCCGTTTGGATGCCATTAGCCGAAGCTAATCAGTCCTTCATCTCGGCCATCCATTCGGACGCCATTAGCCAAAGCTAATCATTCTTTGTCCCGGCCATCCGTTTGGATGCCATTAGCCGAAGCTAATCACTCCTTTGTCCCGGCCATCCTTTCGGATGCCATTAGCCGAAGCTAATCATTCTTTTGTCCCGGCCATCCCTTCGGATGCCATTAGCCGAAGCTAATCATTTTTTTGTCCCGGCCATCCGTTCGGACGCCATTAGCCGAAGCTAATCATTCTTTGTCCCGGCCATCCGTTTGGATGCCATTAGCCGAAGCTAATCACTCTTTTGTCCCGGCCATCCATTCGGATGCCATTAGCCGAAGCTAATCAATCTTTAATCAACATTTAAGCGTTCATCAATCTAATATCGGTTCTAACAATATGATAGTACTCAAGTTAAAATATTTCAAGATTCAACGTAAGAAAAAGGAAGGTGCAAGTCACCTACCTGCTCCACCTGTGGGTCGATCCTGTCTTGATGATGGTCCAATCCCGACCGCACCACCTAAGACATCAATAGTCACAAATCAGCACAGTTGCATTTATTTTATTTTTGAATCATACTCATCATCACACTTATTTCAAGAGTTCATATGTTCACATTCAAGTGTTCCATATTTTACACTATCATAACATGAGATTGTTACTAGCATTTAAGTCATTCCTGCCTAGGAGGCTTATTGTAGGAATTCGGCAGCGAGAACTGGTTCGCTGCGGGCTGCCAGTTCGGCAGCGACCACTGTTTCGCTGGCGGCAGCCAGTTCGGCAGCGAAAACTGCATCGCTGTTGGTGCCGCAGTTTCGCTGCACAACGCACAACTTGGCAGCGAATATCAATTCGCTGCAGGAAGTTCAGTCGCGGCAGCGAAACATAATTTCGCTGCGCCACACACAAATCGGCAGTGAATATCAATTCGCTGCAGCATGTTCAGTTGCGGCAGCGAAACAGAATTTCGCTGCGCAACACACAAATCGGCAGCGAATATCAATTCGCTGCAGGAGGTTCAGTTGCGGCAGCGAAACAGAATTTCGCTGCGCAACACACAAATCGGCAGCGAATATCAATTCGCTGCAGGAGGTTCAGTTGCGGCAGCGAAACAGAATTTCGCTGCGCAACACACAAATCGGCAGCGAATATCAATTCGCTGCAGCATGTTCAGTTGCGGCAGCGAAACAGGATCTCGCTGCGCAACACACAAATCGGCAGCGAATATCAATTCGCTGCAGGAGGTTCAGTTGCGGCAGCGAAACAGAATCTCGCTGCGCAACACACAAATCGGCAGCGAATATCAATTCGCTGCAGCAGGTTCAGTTGCGGCAGCGAAACAGAATTTCGCTGCGCAACACACAAATCGGCAGCGAATATCAATTCGCTGCAGCAGGTTCAGTTGCGGCAGCGAAACAGAATTTCGCTGCGCAACACACAAATCGTCAGCGAATATCAATTCGCTGCAGCAGGTTCAGTTGCGGCAGCGAAACAGAATTTCGCTGCGCAACACACAAATCGGCAGCGAATATCAATTCGCTGCAGGAGGTTCCGTTGCGGCAGCGAAACAGAATTTCGCAACTCGGAACCATCAATTTCAGCACATAGTTCTTCAACAAAATTCCAGCAATAACATCACAGCAAAACACATTAAATTCCAGCACTAACATCACAGCAGAACACATTAAATTCCAGCAAGAACTTCACAGCAGAACACATTAAATTCCAGCACTAACATCACAGCAGAACACATTAAATTCCAGCAAGAACATCACAGCAGAACACATTAAATTCCAGCAACAATCATCACAACAGAACACATTAATTCCAGCAGCAACATCTCAACAGAACACATTTAATTTCAGCACCAACATCACAGCAGAAACACATTCATTCCAGCAGAACACACACACATGCATGCTGGCTTACCCCATAGTTAAAGCCAGCTTCTACCATAATTGTTAGATGTTCTGAAATTGACTTTATTTCACTTCTGTTTGCTAGATCTCCTAGTTAATTTTCAGTTTCCCCATAGTTGGCTTAAGTCTTAGATTAATTTTTCTTAGGGGCTTTTCTTCTTCATTTTCGTTTTTGATCTTAAGGGGAAGAGGAAAGGGAGTTCCATGACCCATACCTTCTTGATTTTAACCAAGTTTGAGGAAGGTTTGACACTATTCTTTTCTCTTCAGCTGCTGGTTCTCCTCCTTCTTCTTCCTCTCACGTTTTCCAGCTCTCTTTTTCCTCTCCTCTATGCAGCTGCCCACTCCTCTCTCAAGTTCTCATCTCTCCCTCACAAGCTCACAAGACACTCTACTAGTTTGATTCACGTTTTTGATGTGAAAGGGGAAGGGAAGAATGACATGCAGCTGCTGGTTTGGGAAGAAGATGGGTCCTTCTCTCTCCCCTCTTTGTATTTATAACTACCCATCAAAATGGAATTGGGTTGTTTGGGGGTGGGTTTAGGTGTGTCCTTATCCTTGTTTGGTTTATCTAAAACCAGTTTTTTACCCCTCCCTCCCAGCTGTGCATCACTGTTGATTGAGAATTCGGCAGCCCAAAACTGCGTCGCTGCCGATTTCTGCATCGGCAGCGAAAACTGCGTCGCTGCCGATTTCTGCATCGGCAGCGAAAACTGCGTCGCTGCCCAATCCAGAATCGGCAGCGAAAACTGCGTCGCTGCCAAAACCAGAATCGGCAGCGAAAACTGCGTCGCTGCCGATTTCTGCATCGGCAGCGAAATCTGCGTCGCTGCCGATTTCTGCATCGGCAGCGAAAACTACGTTCATCACCATCCTTCTCTCTCTCTTTCTCTTTATATACATATATATATATAGACATATATATTTTTGTTTGGGTGTTTACATTCTCCCTCCTAAATATGAATTTCGTCCTCGAAATTTTAAAAAAGTTTTCACACTCCATTACCTGGTAGTTCAAATAAATTGGGGTACTTTTTCCTCATCTCAGCCTCCCTCTCCCAAGTTTCCTCTTCTACATGAGCATTTCGCCATAAGATTCTGACGATGGGGATCTTTTTGCTCCGTAACTCCTTCACTTCTTGATCTAGTATCCTTATGGTCTCAATTCCAGTGTTAAGTCTTCCTTGACTTCTACTGGCACCTGGGGTAGAACTCGGGCGGGGTCTACGTCAGCCTTCCTTAACAAGGAGACATGGAACACATCATGGACCCTGGCTAACTGTGGGGGCAAATCCACCTTGTAGGCTACTGGTCCAACTCGTTGTAAGATTTTGAAAGGTCCGATGAAACGGGGAGTTAACTTCCCTTTTCAACCCAAACCGTAACATGTTCTTCCATGGGGCTACCTTCAGGAACACCTGGTCCCCCATACTGAACTCGAGAGGTCTTTCTCCTCACATCGGCATACTTCTTCTGTCTATCCTGCGCGGCTTTGATGCCGATCCCTGATAGTTCTCACTTTCTCCGTGGTAACTTGGACCAACTCTGCGCCATATAACTTCCGGTCCCCAATTTCCTCCCAAACACAAAGGAGTTCTGCACCTCCTACCATACAAGGCTTCATACGGGGGCCATCCCTATTGTGGCTTGATGACTATTGTTATACGTGAACTCCACCAATGCCATGTGTTCCTCCCAGTTTCCTCCAAATTCTAGCACACAGGCCCGTAATAGGTCTTCCAAGACTTGGATGACTCTTTCCGATTGGCCATCCGTTTGAGGGTGAAACACAGTGCTCATGTCCAACCTTGTCCCCAAGGCATGTTGTATGCTCGGCCAAAGTCGAGAGGTGAACCTGGATCTCGATCCGATACAATGGACACCGGAATCCCATGAAGTCGTACCACCTCATTTATGTAGATCTTGGCAAGCTTGTCCACCGAGTCGGTCATCTTTACGGGCAAGAATAGTGCGGATTTCGTCAACCGATCTACAATGACCCATATCGCATCATTTCCTTTTCTCCCTTTGGGAAATCCTGACACGAAATCCATTGGTGATCATCTCCCACTTCCATTCTGGAATTTGTAATGGTTGTAAATGGTCCCGCAGGCCTTTGGTGTTCAACCTTGACTTGTTGACATAACCCACACTTTGACACATACTCAGCTATTTCCGCTTTTCATATTTGGCCACCAATAGAGGTGTTTTCAGGTCTCGATACATCTTAGTGCTGCCAGGATGTATGGAGAATTTGGACTCATGTGCTACTTGTAGAACCATTCGTTTGACTGTTTCGTCATCAGGCACGTACAAACCGTTGTCCATCATCATCAAGGATCCATCATCCGCTACTCGGAATTTCATTTCTATCCCCGGCCTCCACATTCTTCCTAATCTTGGACCCCACCTTGTCATGGAATTGAGCATGTAGTATCTGTTCTCGATACGTTTGGTCGCACCACTAATTGAGCTACTAACCCACCTCTTGCATCAATTCCCAATTCTGCACCCAACTCTTTTAATTCTGTCAATTGCCGCTCCTTTCCCACTGTTAAAGCTAGGAGGTTTTACCTTTGCGACTGAGGGCATCTGCACACCACGTTTGCTTTCCCCGGGTGGTATTTCTATGGTGCAATCATAATCCTTAATGAGCTCTATCCACCTTCTTTGCCGCATGTTCAACTCCTTTTGCGACATCAGAATACTTCAGGCTCTTATGATCAGTAAAAATTTAGGTTCGAGACCCATACAAATAGTGGTCTCCATAATCCTCAAGGCAAATAACTACAGCTGCCAAACTCCAGGTCGTGCACCGGGTAGTTCAACCTCATGAGTCTTTAATTGCCTTGATGCATAAGGCAATCACCTTCCCATGTTGCATCAAAACACACCCCAATCCCTTCCCCGAGGCATCACTATATACCACAAAACCCCTCGTCCCTGAGGGAAGAGTTAAGACTGGAGCAGTGGTGAGCCTCCTCTTCAATTCTTGGAAGCTTGCCTCACATTCTTCTGACCACACCCATTTCTTATCCTTCCTAGTTAGCTGGGTCAAAGGGGTTGCAATCAGGGAAAAAACCTTCGATAAATCTCCGGATAGTATCCTGCAAGTCCCAGGAAACTACGTATTTCAGTGACCGAAGTCGGTCTTTCCCATTTCACGACTGCTTCGACTTTTTTGAGGGTCGACAAAAACACCTTCGGCTGATATGACATGTCCCAAAAACATCACTCTTTTCAGCCAAAATTCACATTTACTCAGTTTTGCATAAAGCTGGTGATCTCTCAAGGTTTGTAAGGTTTGTCTCAAGTGTTCTTCGTGCTCCTTGAAAGAATTCGAGTACACCAGTATGTCATCAATGAATACACCACAAACTTATCCAGGTATGGTTGGAAAACCCGATTCATCAAATCCATGAAGAGGGTTGGGGCGTTCGTCAACCCGAACGGTAACACCAAAAATTCATAGTGTCCGTAACGAGTTCTAAATGCGGTCTTTTGCTACATCCGCTTCTTTAATCTTCATCTGATAGTACCCTGATCTCAAAATCTATCTTCGAGAATGCCCTCGCTCCCTTTAATTGGTCGAACAAATCATCTATCCGAGGTAACGGATACTTGTTTTTCATTGTTACTTTGTTCAACTGTCGATAGTCAATACAAAGCCTATGGGTTCCATCTTTCTTTCTTACAAATAGGACCGGTGCTCCCCAAGGAGAAATTACTGGGCCGTATGAACCCTTTGTCTAATAATTCCTGTAATTGAGTCTTTAACTCGTTCAGTTTCTGCTGGAGCCATTCGATACGGTTGTTGGGCTATAGGTGGAACTCCAGGAAAAGTGTCTATAGACACCTCTACCTCTCGCTCCGGGGGTAGTCCTGGTAGTTCTTCTGGAAACACATCTGGGAAATCCTTCACCACATGAATATCCTTCAATCGTGGACCTTTCATCATTAGAGTTTAAGATGTATGCGAGGTAACCCATACATCCCTTTCTTAAAAGTTTTTGGGCTGTCACCACCGATAT
>NC_133298.1:1211945-1255093 GCF_005239225.2 Populus alba | reverse complement strand
ATATTGCCAATTGTTTTTATTATCTTTCACATTGTTTTTTCCACATGTCTCTCTATTCCATGTGTTGTCTAATATACAATACTTGGGACAGTTACAATGGCTTAAGCCCATTATTTATTTTTAACTTTTCAATCCTCTAACTTGAGACCAAATTGACTCTCCAATGTGATCTAGCTTTCCCAGACATGAGCAGTTCCTCTTCATAGTGCATATATAATAACTATAAGAAAAATAACAACAGAATAGAAACAGAAGAAATTTAGGAAAGTTCTTTCATCATATGTTATGGCCACCTATGTTCAAATTAATAGAAACGTACCAAGTGCTAGACCAAATTTAGCGGCCATCTCTTCACTGCACGCCAAGTTGTTTTCCCCCAACATGGAAAATCCCGAAAAAAGACATTATAATCCTAAAAAAATTAATCATGCTTTTTCCCTTGACCAAGTCTTTATTAGCATTCGAATCATTGAAGTACAAGCTTAGACCCATCTCAACCAGATATGTTCATCTAGGTGAAGCTCAAAAATAAGCCTATAGAGAAGTTGAATTTTTTTAGAATATGGCAGTTACAGCTTGCACATGTTTGTGATACCAAAGAAGCCATAGGAGATGGACTAGTTCTTAACCAAATGTAATAATTTTTTAATAGTGCCTTTTCGTTCACAGTTTTGATATCCATTGAGGTTTTGCATAAAGGTTTCAAAATATGGTCTAAACTTAGAATCATTCACTAAGGACAACAATTACACTTTCATAATCTGCAACATTTTTTTCATTAAGGGAATCATTATCAGCTCAGTAAGGGTCTTAACGTTACAAATATTATCACTAGAAAAGCGCGCTCTAATAAAGTTTCAATCTTTCACTAATGAAAAATGACAAGAAAAAAAATATAAACCTGTTCTCGAGACAATATATAGCAAGCGAGCAAAGCAACAATACCTCTATTGTGATGGTGAGAGGACAAGAGATTAGAAAATGAAAAACTGTAAGAAAACGTAAGAAAAGGTTCCCACCTCATAATTCCCCTATAGGGCTGTGTAGTTAGTCTCTTTTTTTAAATCACATTCACCTCCATAGTTCTTTTACTCACTGTGGGCGAGTTTCAGTGTTTCTGTTTTGAAATGAAAGAGAAAGTGGAAGAGAGAAGAAGTCCCCGAAAATAGGCTAAATCAATACAAAGACAACCAACATTTATATGAAGCTTCAAAAAACACGGGCCTGTGGGGCCTTTGCTTCTTTCTTTTTTTAACTTACCTATTCAAACCGATACGTCGTCTCTCAACGAAAGCATTCCTTCCAACGGTCAAATATTTCATTTCTATCCTAGCAAACTAACCAAACTCTGTGTATATAAACGAAGAAAGGAAACCCCTTTCTTCATTTTTTTATTTTTTCTCTCATGCCTCTCTATTCTGGGTTTTCAAATCCTCTCTCTCTTCAAGAAAAACCCCTAAGAAAAGATCGTTCATTCAAGTTTCCTTCTAAGGTATGATTGAAGGTTCACGCTCTTTAAGATTTTATCTTTTTTATTTAGTTATTATTTCTTTGTTTAATTTCCAGTTTGAATATTTCTTTGTTTGATTTCCATTTTGAATTAGAATTTAAAATAGTTTACGGATTCTTTGTTAGTTAAACCTTCTTTTCTTTTTATCTTCCTGCTCTCTTTTCTGTTGTGTTTGTTTTGATTATTTAGTCTGATTATGTGGTTTTTTGCGGATTGTCTTCTTGAGAAAAAAGAAACTTCAATTCCAGGTCATGAAACATTATTTATTCCCTTTTTGATCGCTTGCTCTATGATTTATGTCACACCCCCAACAAAAAATTTATAAAGGCACGACCTCGGCTGGCGATTTTCGTTGTGTTCTAAGGATTTGGTTCTTTTGGAGTCGCCACCTAGTATTTGGTCACTAGGAACCCTAACTGGTCTTTCAGAGATTCTAAGGCAAGGGACTGGTTGCGTAAAGGGAAGGCACTAGCACCCCTAATACGCCCTACCTGAGGTAAGCTGCTTGGTGTTTGGTTTGCTCTATAGTCTATGGTGTTGGTGTTTTCTAATCCCGTCAACTCGTAAATCGCAAGGAAAAGAGAATAAAAAAACGAAGAAAATTTCACAATTCTTAAAAAAACAATTACTTTTCACGACTCATAAACCGTGGAGAAAAAAAATTTAATTTTTGAAATGTTCTCGATCGCAACCAAAGCTTCTTTCAAACATGTGCGTTGATTTATTACTCCCGATAATATTTTGGATGTTCGTCCTTTTAAGGATTTCTTCATCCAAACATTAGCGGTGAACAATAACCACAACTTCTCCTCCCAAAATAAGATTTTTATAGTTTTTTGGAATATTGGCCAATACCCTTTGGAGTTTTACAAACAGGTTGTAAAATCCACAAATGCAAGAAAATGATTTGTGTTTAAGAAATCCATGCGAAAACACATTTTCAAAAAAAAACTTCCAAATATTTTTTTTTTTATATATAAAAAGAACATTCAAAACATGTTAGTGTATTGGCCGTAATGCAACACGCAAGAAAATATATTTTTTTTTTGACGAAATCGGGTATTTTTTTTAATATTGAATTTGTATCTCCACAGCATAAAAATACAAACTAATATTAAGCCACTTTGACAAAAAAATATGCATAAAAATCACAAATATTTTTTTTTTAGATTTTTCAAAATATATTTTTTTATAATATATTTTTTATATAAATATATATATAATATACACACATATATATATTATATATAATATATAATATAATTTATAGGGCTGGGCCGGCCCAAATAAATGGGCCAGGCTCAGCCCAAAAAGGGGCGGGCCAATCTCGGCCCGCAATGATATTGGGCCGGTCTCGGCCCAAAACTAAAATGGGCCGATCACGGCCCGAAAAAAAAAAATTCTACAGTCTGGGCCCAGACCGGCCCAGACTTGCAAGGCTGGGCCAGCATCGGGCTGGCCCAGCACCTTGCGGCCCCAGCGGGGGGAGAATCATTTTTCTCCCCCCTGCCTCCTGCATGCAACATGCAGGAGGCCAGACCACCGAAGAAAAACAAAAATGCAGGGGGGAAGAAAAAATGCGCACCTGGCGTGGAGGCGGTCGCTGGTGGAGCTGCGGTGGCGTGGCTCGCGTACGGCGGCTCCGGGCGGGTGCTGTGGCGGTTCGAACGGCGGGCGAGAGAGAGACTTGTTTTCAGTGGCTTTCTCTTTGGTTTTTTTCTTGGTTTTTGGGTTCGGTTTCTTGTTTTTTTGGTTTGTTCCTGCTCTCCCACTCTCTTTTGCTCGTTTTTTTCTCTTCTCTCCCCTGTCCTCGGGTCTCTCTCTCTCTTCGGTCTCCTCTCTCTCTCCTCCCTTCGGGTTCTCTCCTCTCTTTCGGTTCTCTCGGGTTTTTTTTTTTCTTTCTCATTTTTCCTTTTTTTTCGGTTTTCTTCTCTTATTTATAAGGGCAGAACAGGTGGGGGACCATGGTTAGTGCGCCTTCAATCACGCAACGGCTGGTCGGCCATTGATGCTTTCGGTGGTGGTGGTGGGGGCGAGGAGAGAGACGCGGGAGGTTTTTTTCAAAATTTTTTTCGTCTTCTGTTCTGCTAAAACGGGGGGAAGGAGGAAGATGAACAGTGTCGTTCAAAACGACACCGTTCTGATCTTCCTCCTTTTTTTTTTTTTCATATATATATATATAAAACGGCGTCGTTTTAGGTAAAAACGCGTCGTTTCATTTAAATGGCTAAACTTCAAATCAGTCCCCTCCAAATTCGGGTCCGCCCCTCTTGTTGGCCGCCTTTTTCACTTTGGTCCTTGGTCTCTGAGTTATGCAATTGAGCCCCTAATTGATCAAATAAACTTTCCAATTTCTTCAATTAAGCCCCTGAAACAATTCCAAACAGCCCCCTCTATCTTTGGCCTTCTCCAAATTGTCCCTGGTTTCGGGATTTTCACAATTAAGTCCCTAATTGGCCCTTAAACTTCAATATTTATGCAATTGAGCCCCTGATTTGACCCAATAAATTCCTAAAAAAATATATTTTGGCCCCAGAACTTAAATTTCTTCAAATTAAAGCCCAAATTGACTTAAAAATCAATTTTTCTTGCAATCAAATTCTATAAATTCAAATAAAAAATCCAATTAAGTTCATAACATCCAAATTTGGGGCTTTTCTCCTCAAATTCAAAATTTTCCTTCTCAAAGGGCTGTCAAAAAATTCAATCCTTGTATTTTTTAAATTCTTGACCAATTTTCTGACTGTTTTCCAAGCGCTTCTGCCCCTGTTATTTTTCTAACCTCTTTTGGTTATTTATTTTATTTTTCATGGGGACCCAAAAATGGGTTACAACAGATGCCCCCTCTTTATAATACTTACGGAGCATGAATTTGCGCAGTAAGTGTTATAAAGATAAAACCACAAACGGAACTCCCGAAACTGATCTGGTCGAAGCTTAATTGATCTGAAACCTTGTCTTTTGCAACAATCCTCTTTATCCGCAAAAACTATGATCCAAATTTAGTCATCTCGAGATCCTTATCCAGCGATCTTCTGAATTCTTACTTTAGTTTGATTCAATATGGAAATCCATCCGAGATCCCATCTGGTGATCTCCTTTAACCTGGAACCCCATCTGGCGATTCCTTTACCCATAATCAATACAAAAAAAGTGTGTATGGTCTCATTATGATGGGTGACCTGCCCGAGTGGAAAGGGAAAGAGTGGTCTCATTCTTTGGGTGACCTACCCAGGGGAAGAATGGCCTCATTATTATGGGTGACCTACCCAGGTAAAAAAAAAAGATGGAGAATGGTCTCATTCTTATGGGTGACCTACCCAGAAAAAAATGAAGAATGGTCTCATTGTATGGGTGACCTACCCAAGAAAAAACGATGGTCTCATTTGTATGGGTGACCTACCCAGATAAAAAAAGATGGTCTCATTGTATGGGTGACGAACCCAAGAAAAATGAATGGTCTCATTGTATGGGTGACGAACCCAAGAAAAATGATGGTCTCATTGTATGGGTGAACCTACCCAGGAAAATAATGGTCTCATTGTATGGGTGACCTACCCAGAAAAATGATGGTCTCATTGTATGGGTGACCTACCCAAGAAAAATGATGGTCTCATTGTATGGGTGACCTACCCAAGAAAAAAATGCTGGTCTCATTGTATGGGTGACCGACCCATGAAAAATGCTGGTCTCATTGTACGGGTGACGAACCCTAGTGCTGGTCTCATTGTACGGGTGACGAACCCTAGAAAAAATGGTCTCATTGTATGGGTGACCGACCCAAGAAAAATAATGGTCTCATTGTATGGGGTGACCTACCCAGAAAAATAAATGGTCTCATTGTATGGGTGACCTACCCAGGGGGAAGAATTCTAGTAAACTCCAATGCTTTTCCAAGAAATGGTTTCAATATGAGGTCCCTTCTGGCGACCTTCCTTGATGAATATCGAAGTATGAGATCCCATCTGGCGATCTCCTTTAACTTGGAATCCCATCTGGCGATTCCTTTTATCAAAGCCGAAATATGAGGTCCCTTCTGGCGACCTCCTTGGATGAATATCGAAATATGAGATCCCTTCTAGCGATCTCCTTTAACCAACTTGGAATCCCATCTGGTGATTCCTTTTTTAACCAACATGAAATACGAGGTCCATCTGGCGACCTCCAAATAGTGAAACATGAGATCCCTTCTGGCGATCTCCTTTAATCATCTTGGAATCCCATCTGGCGATTCCTTTTTAACAAACATGGAATATAAGGTCCCATCTGGCGACCCCCAAAATAGTGAAATATGAGATCCCTTCTGGCGATCTCCATCAACTTGGAATCCCCATCTAGCAATTCCTTTTATTAAAAACATGAAATATGAGGTCCCTTCTGGCGACCTTCATCGAAATACGAGATCCCTTCTGGCGATCTCAAACAACTTGGAATCCCATCTGGCGATTCCTTTTTATCAAACATGAAATATGAGGTCCCATTGGCGACCTCCAAATAGTGAAATGCGAGATCCCTTCTGGCGATCTCCATCAACTTGGAATCCCATCTGGCGATTCCTTTTATTCAAACATGAAATATGAGGTCCCTTCTGGCGACCTCCATTGACGAATATCAAAAACGAGATCCCTTCTGGCGATCTCAAACAACTTGGAATCCCATCTGGCGATTCCTTTTTACCGAATGCTATCGATGTCGTTTCTTCCTGCTGGCAGGGTTTGAGAATCCTTATCTTCTCTTCTTGTTGTTCTAGAATCAACTCAATGATTCTTTCTTCGTCCATAATCTTGTTGGAATGCACTAAGATCTCCTCCTGTAACGATCCAAAAAAAAAAAACATACATGCAATGATTTATGATTAGATGCAATGCATGCATTCGTACCTGGTTTTGAAACATAGGTCCCATCCTCTTCTTCTAGTTCATGAGACTCCCTTTGCTTTTGAAGTCGTATGCTGGATTCATCTCTCGTGTTGCCTATCATATTCTTGGAGAAGAAGTCTTTGACTTTCTTCAAGTAGTCCTTTTCTCAAAATGTATGACTTGTATTTGCCTTTTTGTCATGCTTTTATCAAATGCTTTAGCTTGGTTTTCAAATCTAGGCTTTCGTAAAACTTTTCATAAAACATCTCGTCTTGCCCCCCTAGTATAGGGGTGCGATATTAGTCTGGGTTTTTATATAGAGAAGCAATTCATTCAGCCGGTGATAAACTTTTTTAGTGAGTGAATAGATAATGATTTTTTTTTTATTTCAAAATGCCATTGTTTATGGTTGATAAACTTTGTTCTTTAAAAGACAATTACAAAGTGACCACTTAAACATTTATCCATGCTATCAGAGATAGGGTTGTACTTTAGGGTTAGCTTTTCTTAAATTTCATATTAAACCATTTTATTGATACTTTATTTGTAACCACTCAAACTTGTTAAAAAAAAAAAATGCATAAACTCATCATTTATTTAAAGAAAAGGTAAGCTCAAAGACAAACACAAAAATATGGCTGACAATATGAGCTCTGAATGCTCACTAGAGAAAATAAAAGTAAAGACAAAAGCAAATGACAAAAACATGCTAAGGCAAATAAAGTTGTTTTACATTTTGAAAACTACGAGAAGTTCTTGGGTCAACCCGTTCTGAAACTTCTTCTAGTGTGTGGAAAGTCAACCGAGGCAATGCTTCATCTTCCTTCCCCACTTGCATTTCCTTGTCTTCTCCTTCGATCTCGCCTTCTTCATTATTGACGACTCTTGACCAAGGTTTTCCAACCTTTATCCCCTATCACTTTTGTCATGACCATGCAATGGATTTGAATTGATATTGGGTGTGTCTTCAAATGACACCCATCCTATCTTGATGAGCTTCAACAACTTTGTTCTTGAAACCGTAGCACGTTTCAAGACAATGCCCAGGAATACCAGCATGGTACTCGCAAGTCAACTCGGGCTTATACCAGATGGGGAATGGTGGCTGTAGTGGTAATGTAGGGATAGGAGCTATTTGTCCAAAGCTTAGTAGTTTGGCATATATATCCTTCAGAGGCATGGGTAATGGCGGTAGTTGTTCTGAAATGTATCTTGTGTTTGGTCGTTGGTGGTTGTTTTGGTGTTTGACTGGCCATTTGCTCGATTAGGGAAAAAGGTTTGTTAAAGTTTATGTGGGCCACATGAGAGGTAGGTATTTGTGGGTTATATGAATCTGTTATCTTGTCATTGGACCCACCTTCGAAGTTGTTAACGGGACCTTTCATTTTTTCTTCCGATAAAACCTTTCTTCTCTAAAGGCTCTGCTATGCGCCCTGCTTTAATTCCTTGCTCGATTCTTTCCGCCACACGTACAACATCATAGAAATGTTGAGATGAGCTACCCATTAAATGCTCATAGTAAGGTGCCTTGAATGTATTGGCGAACAAAGTCACCATCTCTGTTTCTATCAAAGGGGGTTGCACGTGCGTGGCCTCGTCCCTCCATCTTTGTGCATAAGCCCTCACTGACTCTTGGCTTCTCTTTTCCATTGACATAAGGCTCATTCGATCTGGAGCAATTTCCAAATTGAACTTGTATTGCTTAAGGAAAGCCTCAACTAAATCCTTCCATTTCTTGATCTTGGCATTATCCAGCCTCATGTACCAACTTAGCGCCGACCCCGATAGACTATCTTGGAAAAAGTAGATCAATAACTTATCGTCATGAATCACCTCAGCCATCTTATTGCAATAAGATCGAAGGTGAGTGTTTGGGCATTCCAACCCAGTGTACTTTATAAACTCCGGTATCCTAAATTTTTTTGGTACCGTGATGTTTGGTACCAAACATATTTCAGACGCTCGCATGGGGTCAAACCAGTCATTTCCCTCGACTGCTCTTAACCTTTCTTCCAAAGCTGATATCTTGTCATCATTCATAAAACCAGTGGACCTATTATCAGAAGGCCCATCTGCTGTGATGTGAGCTTGAGGGGGCTGAACGGGGAATGGGCAGGTGCAAAGTGCTGCCCCAGTCGCTGAATCTGCCCCCAAGTTCTAAGATAATCCCCGGACATGAACTGACGGCGCTCCTATAGGTGGTTGGGTAGATGTTCCCTCCCCGTTCTTCGTTCTTAAAAGTTGCTCAAGCAGATTGGTCAGTCGAGAAACTTCATTTTTCACAGATTCCAACTCGGTCTGGTAGTGTGACTCTAACTGAGCTCTTTCTTCGTTTTCCATTCTTGATCTGGACCGGGTTTGGTGGACTCTGGATGTGGGACCTATGTTTCACGATCTGGAGATGCATGCATAGATGTATGAGAAAATGTATGATTGTGATGGATGCATGCATGTTTTATTGTGAACGAAAAAATAACCATCCCATTATAAGCATTCTCTTGTCACATTGCTTTGATAGAAGTTCTGCCTTTCGAGTCGTTTTGCTAGAATCATGTTCACCAAGAGACAGATTTTGCATAAGAAGATGGGTCAACGCCCTTTTCATTAATGCTTGGAAAAAAAAATACAACATGCTAATCTCTTTCCTCCATAAACTCCTTAGCCAAAGGTAAGAAAGCAAAGCCGCGGTTCTCAATCTTCCCTAAAAAGGCATCGGTTTCGGCTAGGCTTCGGCGATAGCGAATGATGTCTCCTCCCACATTCCGTGCATTGATTCTAATAATTCGAGCATGTGCAGCAGCTTCATCCATTTGCTCATCGGTTTTGGTCATTTTTTCTATGAGCAACATGTTTGTTCTGTTCAAAGCAATGTTGTTGGCGTCGATTCGATCCTTGTGCTTTTTCCGTTGCTACTAGCTTCTCGTCCAAATACTTCGACTTTTTCGCGTTCTTTGTCGAGCTTTATCCTTGCAACTTTTATCTCACTCCTCTTGGCTGCTAACTCCGCTTTATCATCCTCGAATCCTCCCCTTTTGCTTTCCAACTCTGTATATTTCTTATTCAAATCCTTATACCTCCTAATCCTATCCATTAGTTCGAATTGCACTTGCACAAATTTTTCTTGGTAATATTTTGCACTTTCTTGGCAATCGCTAAAGTCCATCTCCATTGCTTCAAGTTCAGAACAACTTTGCATCCAATCCAAACTCAACCCTTTAAGCTCCTTCTCACTCCCCTTCCCTAGCAATCTTCTCCTCAACCAACTTTAACTCAAGCTTGGTTATTTTTCGCATCTCTAGACTGTATTTGCTCATCTAGAAATGTTCTCCTTTTATCCTCTTCTAGCATCATTCCTTCCAACATCGCCTTGTCCTTTCTGCTCTTGCTCAACTCTATTCTTAGTTTGTCCACTTGCCTTCTCAATTCACCGTTAACCCTCTTTCTTTTGAGGGGTTCCTCTATGGTTTGAGGAGATTTGACTTCTACACGAGGCATGGCTGAAGCAGCTAAATCATCTTCAATATTAACCTTAATAGGCTCCTCTATAGCGCAAGGCATGGCTGAAGCAGCTGAGGCTCTCCATTTTACATATCCTTCGCTCACACTTGGATCTCTCAAACCTTCTATTTCCACCAACACTAGATGCTTCCAATCTTGTTTGATGATCTCCAAAACTTCTTTTGCTATGGGATCTTTGAACAGACCAAAGAATTGAGCAATTCCCATAGTTTTGGGAACAAACTGTATGCCCCCAAATTGTCTTACCACTAAAGTCGGAGCATAACTCACATAACCCGTAATCCCCACCAATGGTACCCAATGCCTTTGTCCACAACTCATTAGGACCTTCGTTGTTGTTACCATGGTGCTCTCCATTTAAAATCGCTATTAGGTAATCCTTCCAATTTATCAACCCAACCCTGGTTGTTTAGATCTCCCCATTCTTCTTCTTCCACAATCTTTAGGGGTTTTTGAGTGAACCACCAAAAATTATTGAAGACAGGTTTTCTTTGTTTCGATATGGCTCACCATCCAAATATACAACAGTTGCGTGCAGCATCTCATTGCTCCTTTTCCAGCTTTTCTACAATGGTTAAGTGTCAAAAAATGTTTCGGCTAAGATAGCAACCACTGGATTGATCTGTGTGTTCTCATACTCCACATAAGCAGCGGCGGCCTCCAAGCTTACTAAACCAGTCTGACTTGGAACAAACAACAAAGGCCAAATATACCTAAGGCAATCAATCTCTCTTTTTCTACTTCTGAACTCCTTTTCCAACTCTAGCATCCTCCATTTCAAACCGGTGCCATTCTTTTCCAGAAACTTTTTCCAAGTTGGAGATTCTGAGCAGTTTTGACAGCTCAGGGATGATCTTGTCGGATCTCAAAAGGAGAATAAATCCGATACAGGTCATTCAGAAACTCGGTCAACAAATCCATATTCCTCAATCGTGGGGCACAAGTCTATGCTTCCAAAGGAGAAACATCGGTATTCTGGATCCCAAAAATGAACTAAGGCTCGCACAGCTGGGCTTAAAAACTTCTACCTTTGCGATTTCCATCAAACGTCCGTATTTCCTAAAAAATGCATCTTTATCAACATTCTGAAAATGAGTCGTTAACTTGTTCACCTCATTCAATATGCAATTCAGGTTCTTGATTGGCGACATCTTCTTAGCATCGCTTCTAAGGCAGTCTCCTTCAATCAATTGTGACAGTTTCAGAATTCTTTCCATACTCTATGGAAGATTTAGTGATGGTCATTTTCGTTCACAAATCCTGCAATTCAAAATGCATGGGGGTTAGTCTTGTTTCGATGCAAAAGATTTATATCGGAACATACACCCTAAGGATAGGTTTCTAGTTCTTTTACGTGAGACATAGGTAGGTTTTACTACTAGGTCTCTAAAGAGGGTCTCTTGCTGTTCCAGTGATCACCCTCGTAAAGGCGATATGGAGGTCCAGCAGATAGTGGGATGGCACGTGTACCAATCACTATCAGTCTAAACACTCAGCAAAGAGTTGGGGTTTACACAAACTTAAGCCTTGACTCAAGTCATAAGGCAAGCTGCTAGTCCCCACTTAAACTTAGAGTTACATGTGTGTGCCCTCCAAAAACATAATAATAATAATAAAGTGATGCATGACTATGGCATGTATGAATAGAATGTAAAGATATATGCTAAAGCTTTTTAAACAAAACATTATAAGAAAACAAAAACCAATAACACATAACATAAACAAACAAAACAAATCAAGCTTAGTTCCTAACATCCCCAGTGGAGTCGCCATTTCTGTCACACCCCCACAAAAAATTTATAAAGGCACGACATCGGCTGGCGATTTTCGTTGTGTCTAAGGATTTGGTTCTTTTGGAGTCGCCACCTAGTATTTGGTCACTAGGAACCCTAACTGGTCTTTCAGAGATTCTAAGGCAAGGGACTGGTTGCGTAAAAGGAGAAGGCACTAGCACCCCTAATACGCCCTACCTGAGGTAAGCTGCTTGGTGTTTGGTTTGCTCTATAGTCTATGGTGTTGGTGTTTTCTAATCCCGTCAACTCGTAAATCGCAAGGAAAAGAGAATAAAAAAAACGAAAGAAAATTTCACAATTCTTAAAAAAAACAATTACTTTTCACGACTCATAAACCGTGGAGAAAAAAATTTAATTTTTGAAATGTTCTCGATCGCAACCAAAGCTTCTTTCAAACATGTGCGTTGATTTTATTACTCCCGATAATATTTTGGATGTTCGTCCTTTTAAGGATTTCTTCATCCAAACATTAGCGGTGAACAATAACCACAACTTCTCCTCCCAAAATAAGATTTTTATAGTTTTTGGAATATTGGCCAATACCCTTTGGAGTTTTACAAACAGGTTGTAAAATCCACAAATGCAAGAAAAATGATTTGTGTTTAAGAAATCCATGCGAAAACACATTTTCAAAAAAACTTCCAATATTTTTTTTTTTATATATAAAAAGAACATTCAAAAACATGTTAGTGTATTGGCCGTATGCAACACGCAAGAAAATATATTTTTTTTTTGACGAAATCGGGTATTTTTTTAATATTGAATTTGTATCTCCACAGCATAAAAATACAAACTAATATTAAGCCACTTTGGACAAAAATATGCATAAAAATCACAATATTTTTTTTTTAGATTTTTCAAAATATATTTTTTATAAATATATTTTTTTTATAAATATATATATAATATACACACATATATATATTATAATAATATATAATATATTATAGGGCTGGGCCGACCCAAATAAATGGGCCAGGCTCAGCCCAAAAAGGGGCGGGCCAATCTCGGCCCGCAATGATATTGGGCCGGTCTCGGCCCAAAACTAAAATGGGCCGATCACGGCCCGAAAAAAAAAAAATTCTACAGTCTGGGCCCAGACCGGCCCAGACTTGCAAGGCTGGGCCAGCATCGGGCTGGCCCAGCACCTTGCGGCCCAGCGGGGGGAGAATCATTTTTCTCCCCCCTGCCTCCTGCATGCAACATGCAGGAGGCCAGACCACCGAAGAAAAACAAAAATGCAGGGGGGAAGAAATGCGCACCTGGCGTGGAGGCGGTCGCTGGTGGAGCTGCGGTGGCGTGGCTCGCGTACGGCGGCTCCGGGCGGTGCTGTGGCGGTTCGAACGGCGGCGAGAGAGACTTGTTTTCAGTGGCTTTCTCTTTGGTTTTTTTCTTGGTTTTTGGGTTCGGTTTCTTTGTTTTTGGTTTGTTCCTGCTCTCCCACTCTCTTTTGCTCGTTTTTTTCTCTTCTCCCCCTGTCCTCGGGTCTCTCTCTCTCTTCGGTCTCCTCTCTCTCTCCTCCCTTCGGGTTCTCTCCTCTCTTCGGTTCTCTCGGGTTTTTTTTTCTTTCTCATTTTTCCTTTTTTTTCGGTTTTCTTCTCTTATTTATAGGGGCAGAACAGGTGGGGGACCATGGTTAGTGCGCCTTCAATCACGCAACGGCTGGTCGGCCATTGATGCTTTCGGTGGTGGTGGTGGGGGCGAGGAGAGAGACGCGGGAGGTTTTTTTCAAAAATTTTTCGTCTTCTGTTCTGCTAAAACGGGGGGAAGGAGGAAGATGAACAGTGTCGTTCAAAACGACACCGTTCTGATCTTCCTCCTTTTTTTTTTTCATATATATATATATAAAACGGCGTCGTTTTAGGTAAAACGCGTCGTTTCATTTAAATGGCTAAACTTCAAATCAGTCCTCCAAATTCGGTCCCCGCCCCTCTTGTTGGCCGCCTTTTTCACTTTGGTCCTTGGTCTCTGAGTTATGCAATTGAGCCCCTAATTGATCAATAAACTTCCAATTTCTTCAATTAAGCCCCTGAAACAATTCCAAACAGCCCCCTCTATCTTTGCGCCTTCTCCAAATTGATCCCTGGTTTCGGATTTTCACAATTAAGTCCCTAATTGGCCCTTAAACTTCAATATTTATGCAATTGAGCCCCTGATTTGACCCAATAAATTCCTAAAAAATATATTTTGGCCCCAGAACTTAAATTTCTTCAAATTAAAGCCCAAATTGACTTAAAAATCAATTTTTCTTGCAATCAAATCTTCTATAAATTCAAATAAAAATCCAATTAAGTCCATAACATCCAAATTTGGGGCTTTTCTCCTCAAAATTCAAATTTTCCTTCTCAAAAGGGCTGTCAAAAAATTCAATCCTTGTATTTTTAAATTCCTTGACCAATTTTCTGACTGTTTTCCGAGCGCTTCTGCCCCCTGTTATTTTTCTAACCTCTTTTGGTTATTTATTTTATTTTTCATGGGGACCCAAAAATGGGTTACAACAATTTATATAATATTCTTGGTCATTAATTGCTAAAATCATCCTAGGTTTAGTCTTTTTTCTCTCTATTTTCATTTTTTTTTTTAGAATTTGGAAAATGGGGTTATGTATGCTTTCTTTTTTCCTTCTTTGTATGGTTGTAGACCTACTTTTGCATAAACATGGCACCTCGGTTCAGCCAAGCATTCAGGTTCTTTCCTAATTTCCTGTATATTTTCTTTGAGGCATGTGAGAGTGCTTGATTTACTGGTCTCACATCTTTGTCTTTGTGGGGTTGTTAACAGTAATGTGTTTGATGGTATTTTAAATTACTTCAATTTGATATGATGGATAAAATGGCTATTGGCTTGTTATGGTATTGTGTCAAGACTACCCAGAAAAAATATCTATCTATCTATCTATCTATCTATAATTCTAACATTTAGATGGTCAAATATATCTTTTATGTGGATAATTTCGGATTCTATGGTTTTTAGAACCTCTAAAGTAAATCACTTCAAATTCAACCATTGTCAGATATTCTTGATGGTAAAATTGTCAGAAATCAGCTGGGAAATTATGTGAGTTTGGTTGAAATGAACATATTGAAACGAAAAGGCCCCTCACCTTGATTTTGTCATTTTCAATTTAAATGAGGCTAATAATGTGATTCAAATTTAATGCTCCTAATACTCTGAGTTTATTGGAGTGGAAACTTGCAAAAAAAATTGAGAACACATTGGAGAGTATTTTAGAGAAAACTAAACCTTGGATGAGGAGATGTTACTGAATAATAAATTTCTTTGTAGAATACAATACAGTTAGGATATTTTTTTGTTTATCTTCGAGGCAACCTTTAAAATCCTGTTTCAGCTAAATACTGAATACTAGAAATCCTTTTTGATTGGGATGTTGATCAGCAACATATTTTGAAAGCTAAAATACGTATCATTTATTTTTCCTTCTTTATTTCAGTTGATACTCATTGTTATATGTTCTATCCATTATCTTTACCTTGAAAAGTTTGGAGCAGGTGGTTCCCATATCTCGTGTCGCACCCCCCAAAAAAAAATAAACAAAAAAAAAGTTTGTTTTTGCGACATTCGACTGGCGACTTTCGTTTTGTTCTGTTTTGCTGATTTGGTTCTTTAGAGTCGCCACCTAGTATTTTGGTCACTAGGAACCCTAACTGGTCTTTCAGAGATTCTAAGGTAAGGGACCGGTTGCGTAAAGGGAAGGTATTAGCACCCCTAGTACGCCCTACCTAAGGTAAGCTGCTTGGTGTTTGGTTTGCCTTATAATTGTTATGGTGTTGGTATTTTTTTTAGGCTCGTCAATTGATTTTGGATAGAAATCTAAGGAGATTCCATGTGCTTTAAAAGCTCATTTTTCCCTTAGTATTTCAAAAGTTTGCGACTCATAAATCGTGGGATAATAATAAAAAAAAATTAAATTTTGAAATGTCCTCGATTATAATCAAGGCTTCTTTCAAGAATGTGTGCGAATTTATTACTCCCAATAATATTTTGGATATTCATCCTTTTAAGGATTTCTTTATCCAAACATTAGCGGTAAATAATAAATAAATTCCTTTTCCAAAAATAAGATTTTTATAGTTTTTTGAATATTGGCCAATACCCTTTGGAATTTTTACAAAACACGTTGTAAAATCCAGAAATGCAAGAAAATAATTTGTGTTTAAGAAATCTATGCGAAAACACACTTTCGAAGCTTCCAATATATTTGTTTTATAAAAAAAAAGAATATTCAAAACATGTTAGAGTATTGGTCGTATGCAACACGCAAGAAATATTTTTTTAAAAAAAAAACAATATTTTTTTTTGACGAAATCGGGGCTATTTTTAATACTGAATTTGTATTTCCACAGCATAAAAATACAAACTAATATTAAGTCATTTTAAAAAGATGTACAAAAAAAATCAACAATGTTTTTAAGGAATTTTTAGAATTTTTTTTTTTGAAAGCAAAAAAAAAAAATTTATCTTTAAAAATTTTGGGTGCCACGACGAAAATCAGATATTTTAAATACTGAATTTATACCTCCACAGTATATAAAAAAAAATACAAACCCCCTTAAAAATATATATATATATATATATGAAAGGAAAATAACAACATTTTTTTTTAGATTTTTACAAATATTTTATATATATATATATATATAACATATACACATATATATAAATATAATAATATAATATAATTATATATATTAATTATTAGGGGGCTGGGCCGGCCCAACTGACTGGGTCGGGCTCAGCCCCACAAGTCAGTGGGCCGGGATCGGCCCAAGAAGTGACTGGGCCGATCTCGGCCCAAGAAGTCACTGGGCCGATCTCGGCCCAGCAAAGGTGACTGGGCCGATCTCGGCGCAAAAAACAGTCTGGCCCATATACCGCCGGGTTGGGCCAGAATCCTTCTGGCCCATATACATGTTTCTGGGCCAGAAACAGTCTGGCCCAGAAGATAAAAAAAGGGGGGGAATTAATTTCCCCCCCGTCCCCTGCATGCAGAACAATTCTGCATGCAGGAGACGAAACCTAAGAAGATGAAAAAGAAAAACAATGCAGGGGGGAAGAGCGTACCTGGCGGGGCTGGAGACGGTGGTTTGCTGGCGGGGCTACGATGCCGTGGCTCGTGGACGGCGGCTCCGGGCGGCGTTGCTGCTGTTTCTAACAGTGAAAAATTCTTCTTCCTCCCTTCTCCTTCGTTTTTTTTTTTCTCAGTGGCTGCCTATTCTCGGTTCGGTTTTGGTTTTGTTTCGGTTTCCTTCTTCTCGGTTTGTTTCTGTTCTTCTCTCTTTCTTCGGGTCGCTCTCTCTCTCTTTCTCTCTTCGGGTCTTTCGGTTTTTCTCCCCCTTTTTCTCTTCGGTTTTTCTTCTTTATTTATAGGGGCAGCACAGGTGGGGGGCCATGGTTAGTGCGCCTTCAATCACGCATGGCTGGTCGGCTCTTTCGGTGGTGGTGGGGGATAGGAGAGAGACGCGGGAGAATTTTCGAATTTTTCGTCTCTGTTGCTGCTAAACCCACGCCTTGTTCCCCCATGCATGCCCCGATATTGCCTATAAATAGAGAAGAAGCAGAGTGAGAAGAGGAGGGGGACGAAAAAGGAAGGACCCGAAAAAGAAAGAGAAGAACCGAGACAGTGAGAGAGAGAGAGACCGAAAGAGAGAGAAACCACCGAACTCAAGAAACAACCACCGAAAACCCAAAAGTTGAGAAGCTTGGGATAGTTGAAACTGAGAGGGAACTCAAGTAGCTGAAACAGAAGGAACGAACCGGTTGAACGACTACGAACCATTAGAAAACAGCCGTAGCGCCGCCCGGGAGCCGCCGTCCGTGAGCCACGACGCTGCAGCACCGTCAGCAAGCCACCGTCTCCGCTGCGCCAGGTACGCCATCCTGACCCCCCTGCATTTTTTTTGTTTAGGCCGGCGTAGTTTGGCCTCCTGCATGCAGAATCGTTTCTGCATGCAGGAGGCATGGGGGGAAAATAATTCCCCCCCGTTCATTTCCCTTTTTGTTGGGCCAGACAGTGTCTGGCCCAATAATATGGGTCTGGGCCGGTCTGGCCCAGACCAAAGTAGGTTGCTGTTGGGCCGAGTCCGGCCCAACAATTTTTGGGGCTGGAGTCCGGCCCAGTTAATTGGGCCGGCCCAGCCCATTTAATATATTAATATTATATTATATTATTATATTATTATATTATGCATGTGTGTGTATATATGTATATTTTTTTTTCTTTCTCAAAAAAATAAAAAAAATAAAAAATAAAAAAATTCTGAAAAGTAAAAAAAAAATATATTGTTGTTTTTGGTATATATTGATTTGCATTTTTTTTTTATACTATGGGGATATAATTTCAGTATTTAAAAAACACCTGTTTTCGTAAAAAAAAAAAGAGTTTATAAAAAAAAAAATGTTTTGTTTTCATGCATACGGCCAATACACTAGCATTTTTTGAATGTTCTTTTTATATATAAAAAAAATATTGGAAGTTTTGAAAACATGTTTTCGCATAGATTTCTTAAACACAATCATTTTCTTGCATTTGTGGATTTTACAACCTGTTTGTAAAACTCCAAAGGGTGTTGGCCAATATTCCAAAAACTATAAAAATCTTATTTTGGGAGGAGAAGTTGTGGTTATTGTTCACCGCTAATGTTTGGATGAAGAAATCCTTAAAAGGACGAACATCCAAAATATTATCGGGAGTAATAAATCAACGCACATGTTTGAAAGAAGCTTTGGTTGCGATCGAGAACATTTCAAAATTTTAATTTTTTTTTCTCCACGGTTTACGAGTCGTGAAAAGTAATTGTTTTTTAAAGAATTGTGAAATTGTTTTTTACGATCGAGAACTTTTCACGACTCGTAAACCGTGGAGAAAAAAAAATTAAAATTTTGAAATGTTCTCGATCGCAACCAAAGCTTCTTTCAAACATGTGCGTTGATTTATTACTCCGATAATATTTTTGGATGTTCGTCCTTTTAAGGATTTCTTCATCCAAACATTAGCGGTGAACAATAACCACAACTTCTCCTCCCAAAAATAAGATTTTTATAGTTTTTGGAATATTGGCCAACACCCTTTGGAGTTTTACAAACAGGTTGTAAAATCCACAAATGCAAGAAAATGATTGTGTTTAAGAAATCTATGCGAAAACATGTTTTCAAAACTTCCAATATTTTTTTTTATATATAAAAAAGAACATTCAAAACATGCTAGTGTATTGGCCGTATGCATGAAAACAAAACATTTTTTTTTTTATAAACTCTTTTTTTTTTTACGAAAACAGGTGTTTTTTAAATACTGAAATTATATCCCCATAGTATAAAAAAAAAATGCAAATCAATATATACCAAAAACAACAATATATTTTTTTTTTTACTTTTCAGAATTTTTTTATTTTTTTATTTTTTTTTATTTTTTTGAGAAAGAAAAAAAAAATATACATATATACACACACATGCATAATATAATAATATAATAATATAATATAATATTAATATATTCAATGGGCTGGGCCGGCCCAATTAACTGGGCCGGACTCCAGCCCCAAAAATTGTTGGGCCGGACTCGGCCCAACAGCAACCTACTTTGGTCTGGGCCGGACCGGCCCAGACCCATATCATTGGGCCAGACACTGTCTGGCCCAACAAAAAGGGAAATGAACGGGGGGGAATTATTTTCCCCCCATGCCTCCTGCATGCAGAAACGATTCTGCATGCAGGAGGCCAAACTACGCCGGCCTAAACAAAAAAAATGCAGGGGGGTCAGGATGGCGTACCTGGCGCAGCGGAGACGGTGGCTTGCTGACGGTGCTGCAGCGTCGTGGCTCACGGACGGCGGCTCCCGGGCGGCGCTACGGCTGTTTTCTAATGGTTCGTCGTCGTTCAACCGGTTCGTTCCTTCTGTTTCAGCTACTTGAGTTCCCTCTCAGTTTCAACTATCCCAAGCTTCTCAACTTTTGGGTTTTCGGTGGTTGTTTCTTGAGTTCGGTGGTTTCTCTCTCTTTCGGTCTCTCTCTCTCTCACTGTCTCGGTTCCAAAATAATAATAATAATTATTATTATAATTAATGATGATGTGGATAAATTAAATAAACAGTGTTTAAAATCGAGTTTTGCTAGCATTGTTAACGTCTTCATAAATCTTAATTTTAAGAGATTAATCGGGTGATTAAAGAGGTTTATATTTTTTATTTTAGAGCATATGTAATCAACTTCGCAAATAATTATTACATAAGATATTGTCTTTTTTTTTTATTGTTTTGAAAACTTTAGGGTGCACTAACTACGATACTAAGTAAAGAAGAGATGCTAAATAGTAAAAAGATGCACTTTTGCAAGATTGAATTGGCTATCCTTTTTTTTTTTTAATAGCTGAGTTTTTTTTCTTTGTTTGAACATTTGAAATAAGAAAAAGTGAATATGATTGAGGTAAGCTGTATCTTCTAGTTGAATTTCTTGCAGTGAGATGCTTGAATATGGAACTCCCGAAAGAAGTTTTCTTTTTTAAGAGTTTTCTTTCTTATTTTTTTCGAACACCTGGAAGAAGGAAAAGTGGAATATTATTGAGGCAAGGAGTACCTTCTGGCTGAATTTCTGGCAGTACGATGCCCGAACACTGAATTTCTAAATTTTTAAAATGTAAAAGAGTAATATAAAATTAGTTTTAAAATTTTATTTAATAGTTTAAATTATTAGATTAAAATATTTTTTTAATATTTTTGATAATAATATCAGTTTTCTTTTTAATAAGTCACCAATTTTTATCATCCTACTCGTAGTAATACATGACTGTGCATGAAAATTATATATGGATAAAAACAATTTCATGATTGTTGCTGCAGCAATAACATGGAATGCTGGGCAAAGGTACAAAAACAAACAATGCATTAGTTAACAGCTAGGCAGCCAATAAAAGAAGGGATTTCGCCTTCTTTTATAGTTCGGTAAGTACATTATCAAATCTCCTCTTGAAAGATTAAAAAACTTTGTATTCGCAGTTGAGGTTTTGGCATAGTAGTAGTAGGGGTTTGTTTCCTTCCTCTGTATTAGGGTTCAAATTTCATTGTGCACGGTTGTCACCCTCGCGGTGCCTTACATGCTCACTGGGTTTGCAGGATGTTCAATAGGCCGTGTGATTAGTCGTGGTACACACAAGCTGACACGGACACCAACATAAATAAAAAAAAAAACTTTGTATTCGAGTTGTGACCCGATATTAGTCATTTTCCAACTTCTGATCAATTATATGGTAAATGCCTACAGCTTCTGATATGTTGGCGTGGTAATATATTTTTAGATAACAATTGTTTAGTTGAAAATTAACCATAACGCTTCTTTCCTTTCTCTCTTTGCTTTTTTGTTTTTGGACAGGATTTCTTTTGGTAATTTGTTTTAGTTTCTTCAGAGAAATTTTGTGAGGTTTGAATTTTTTTTGAAAGATTTTTCTTAAAAAGAGATTTATTGGACGTTAAGATTTGTTTTTAGCTTAAGAACTTATACAATGTTACAAAGCAAGAGTAATATTAGTGAAACCCCAAATCACTTGAAACAGAACACATAACAGTTTCCATACTAAATTAGTTGAGATTTAAAACTTGGCACAGGATAATTATATGCTACAATGAAGTTGTCCATCAAGGGAAGGCCAAGCAAATTGGCTTCAAGAACACAGAATTATTAGATTAAAATATTTTTGATAATAATATTAATTTTCTTTTTAATAATTCACCAATTTTTATTATCCTACTCGTAGTAAATACATGACTGTGCATGAAAATTATATATGGATAAAAAACAAATTCATGATTATTGCTGCAGCAATAACATGGAATGCTGGACAAAGGTACAAAAACCAACAGTGCATTAGTTAACAGCTAGACAGCCAATAAAAGAAGAGATTTCGCCTTCTTTTATAGTTCGGCAAGTACATTATCAAATCTCCTCTTGAAAGATTAAAAAACTTTGTCTTCGCAGTTGAGGTCTTCGTGAGGCTTGATTCCTTTCTCTGTAGTAGGGTTTAAATTTTATTGTGCTTGAAATTAGTCGTGGTACGCGCAAGCTGGCTCGAACATCCACATAAATAAAAAAAAAAAACTTTGTATTTGAGCTGTGACCCAATATTAGTTATTTTCCAACTTCTGATCAATTATATGGTAAATGCCTACAACTTCTGATATGTTCGCGTGGTAATATATTTAATGGAATAATTTTCTAAATATAATTAATTTTTAAAGTAAGATAAAAAAGTGCTTTGTGATGTATGTGTTTTAAGGCATTGTGATATTTTTTTAATTAAGAAATTAAAAAAAAATGTTTTTTATGTTTAATAAATAAATAAAAATAATGAATTAAAAAACAAGTGTTAACTCTAATTGAATAATAAAGTAGAGCTAATGTTTTCAAAAGTAAAAAATTAGAAATGTTTTACATTGATAGTCTATTTCATTTTATATTAAAGGTTAATTTTTATTAACAAATTATTTTTGTTTTTATAATATTGCCGTTAAAATACAACTCATTTATATAAAAAAGCCTACGTCACTATGGTTTTTTTTTTTTCTTTAACCCACTTCAAAAATCTTAGATGACAAGTTGTTTATTATGATGGACAACCGTCACTTGATTTACTGGTTTTCAATCACATGTTAAAAATATTTTGATAAATCAAAAATTTACATTGACCTTTTTTTAAGGCAGTCTAAATCCACATGTTTCTTTGTTTCACCTATAGGGGTGCATCAACCTATGCGCCACCACTTGCAATTTTAGAATTTTCTAGTGTGGTTCTTGAGTTTCTAGCGACTTTTGTAATCTATTTTCAACCTTCAGGAGAGACTATTTTATAAATTTTAGATTTTAATGTGTGTTTAAATTATTATTAAAATTTAAATTTTTAATGGTTTGTAAACATGTGTAATTGTTTGGTGTGTGGGTTGGTAATTAGTGAAGGAAGGGTGGGTGGATGTGTTTTTGCATGTTTTAAAAAAGATATTGTATGGGTTTTACAACAAATTTGTAAAATTCTAAATAATTTTGATTTATATTTCAAAAATATTAAAATTTATTTTTGAAAAGAAAAACAAAATATTCACTTGTAATATAAAGATTAAAAAAACCTAAAAATGATTAATATCCAAAATATTATTATGGATAATAATTTATAATTACTTACTTTAATATTCAAAATTTTATTGTAAATAATACAACCTAATTAATCATAATATAAAATATAAAGAGTTTTATCTGAAATATTATTTAAAATAATATAAATATAAAGAAATCTTGCATCTTTTATTTCCATTTTAGCATCGTAATATTCTCAATATCTTACCATTATCTCAACCTTTCTCAAGTCCGAATACATCTTCCTTCGATAATCATGATTTGTCACTGACAAAGCCTGGCATTTATTTAGATTGGTTTTTAGATACACACGCCACATGTTCCATGCTTATCTTAATGAAATTTATTAATTAATTTTTTCTTTGCTTGTTTGGCCACGGGGCTTGTTATTATTGGAGTCTTTTCCATTTTCTTTCTTTTGTTTATATCCTTGTAATGATTCTTAGCCCCATCAATTTCTCTTGCTAGGGCCCCTGCCCAACGTGGCAAGCTAGCTATATCTGGGCTTTGTAATTATCTTCTACAAGCCCAGCTTGACCCAGAAGATCGACCATGGATCCATAATGCGGCCTAATTGAGCATCGACTTCTCATTAAATCAAAGTATTTTTGACCTTCTGTGACCGAGCGACAATGGCTACACGATGTTAAAACTCCAAGAAAGGTTATAGAATCAGGCAAAACATTTTCTACCGCCATCTTCATGAAGACTTGTTGTATCTCTAGCAAGCTCATGAACTGCTAAACCATTGAGCATCCAGTTCCAAATACAAACATTGCTGCCTTGGAAACTATCAAAAATCTCCTTCGTAGTCCGAATTTTACTGCACTTCGAATCAAAGTAATCGAATTTAATTATTTTGTTTTTCAGTTAACATGAAATTGTTATTTTATCCCGGTTGAGGGGTTGTTACAATATCGATTCAGATTTGATTATAAATGAATTATATTTTACAAAACATCGAAGGATGTAACTTTAATAGTGAGTTTATTTATACATTCGCTTCAATTTTATATACTTTCAAATTTATTTTTTAATATTTTAGGTAGTGTATTTGAATTAAAATTTTACTATTAACTTTAAAAATTCATATATATAAAATTAATAATTAATATTAAAAAAATATTTATATATTTATTTAATAGCCCAGGATAGAAAAAATTGGCTTCAAGAACACAGAATTATTCGATTAAAATATTTTTTAATATTTTTGATAATAATATTAATTTTCTTTTTAATAATTCACCAATTTTTATCATCCTACTCGTAGTAATACATGACTGTACATGAAAATTATATATGGATAAAAAACAAATTCATGATTATTGCTGCAGCAATAACATGGAATGCTGGACAAAGGTACAAAAAACCAACAGTGCATTAGTTAACAGCTAGACAGCCAATAAAAGAAGGGATTTCGCCTTCTTTTATAGTTCGGCAAGTACATTATCAAATCTCCTCTTGAAAGATTAAAAAACTTTGTCTTCGCATTTGAGGTCTTGGTGAGGCTTCATTCCTTTCTCTTCAACAGGATTTAAATTTTATTGTGCATTTTTGTTACTCTTGATGTGCTTTACATGCTTACTGGGTTTGCAGAATGTTCAGTAGGCCGTGAAATTAGTTGTGGTATGCGCAAGTTGGCCCGAACATCCACGTAAATAAATAAAAAAAACTTTGTATTTGAGCTGTGACCCAATATTAGTCATTTTTCAACTTCTGATCAATTATATGGTAAATGCCTACAACTTCTGATATGTTGGCGTGATAATATATTTTTAGATAGCAATTGTTTAGTTTAAAATTAACCATAACGCTTATTTCTCTTTCTCTCTCTCCTTTTGTTTTTTGAACAGGATTTCTTTTGGTAATTTGTTTTAGTTTCTTCATAGGAATTTTGTGAGGTTTGAATTTTTTAAAAAAAGATTTTTCTTAAAAAGAGATTTATTGGACGTAAGATTTGTTTTTAGCTTAAGAATTTATACTATCTTACAAAGCAAGAGTGATATTAGTGAATCCCCATATCACTTGAAACAGAATACAGAACAGTTTTCAGACTAAATTAGTTGAGGTTTAAAACTTGGCACAGGATAATTATATGCTATAATGAAGTTGTCCATCAAGGGAAGGCCAAGCAAATTGGCTTCAAGAACACAGAATATTTTTTAAGTTTGTTTTTTTCAAGGTTTTTTTATTAAGTTTTATGTGCAGTGTGGTTTGATGGAAAGTCCATCTCATCACCAGATTATAGCCATGTTATTCGACGATTCAACCTCCTTTATTTATTTGTTTGTTTGTTTTTTTTTCCTTTCTTTTAATTAGTTTTAGTGTTTAAAAGTTTTTTAGATTTAAATAATTTGAGGACTTTGCAGTTAAAGCTTTGCTGATGCCAGCAGTCCTATTAATTTAGTTGGCATTAATAAATTGCTAAGTTGGCTAACTAATAATTAATGACGAGGAAAATGTGTGAACTGAGTCAAATTTGGAACAATATTGGTAAAAAAAATGTTTAAACTGTATTTAATGGAATAAGTTTCTAAATATAATTAATTTTTAAAGTAAGATAAAAAAGTGCTTTGTGATGTATGTGTTTTAAGGCATTGTGAAATTTTTTTAATTGAGAAATTAAAAAAAAATGTTTTTTTTATGTTTAATAAATAAAAAAAAATAATGAATTAAAAAAACAAGTGTTAACTCTAATTGAATAATAAAGTAGAGCTAATGTTTCAAAAGTAAAAAATTAGAAATGTTTTACATTGATAGTCTATTTCATTTTATATTAAAGGTTAATTTTTATTGTTAATAACAAATTATTTTTGTTTTTATAATATTGCCGTTAAAATACAACTCATTTATATAAAAAAGCCTACGTCACTATGGTTTTTTTTTTCTTTAACTCACTTCAAAAATCTTAGATGACAAGTTGTTTATTATGATGGACAACCATCACTTGATTTACTGGTTTTCAATCACATGTTAAAAATATTTTGATAAATCAAAATTTACGTTGACTTTTTTTTAAGGCAGTCTAAATCCACATGTTTCTTTGTTTCACTTATAGGGGTGCATCAACCTATGCGCCACCACTTGCAATTTTAGAATTTTCTAGTGTGGTTCTTGAGTTTCTAGCGATTTTTGTAATCTATTTTCAACCTTCAGGAGGGACTATTTTATAAATTTTAGATGTTTAATGTGTGTTTAAATTATTATTAAAATTTAAATTTTTAATGGTTTGTAAACATGTGTAATTTTTTGGTGTGTGGGTGGGTAATTAGTGAAGGAAGGGTGGGTGGATGTGTTTTTTGCATGTTTTAAAAAAAGATATTGTATGGGTTTTACAACAAATTTGTAAAATTCTAAATAATTTTGATTTATATTTCAAAAAATATTAAAATTTATTTTTGAAAAGAAAAACACAATATTCACTTGTAATATAAAGATTAAAAAAACCTAAAATGATTAATATCAAAAATATTATTATGGATAATAATTTATAATTACTTACTTTAATATTCAAAATTTTATTGTAAATAATACAACCTAATTAATCATAATATAAAATATAAAGAGTTTTATCTGAAATATTATTTAAAATGATATAATATAAAGAAATCTTGCATCTTTTATTTCCATTTTAGCATCGTAATATTCTCAATATCTTACCATTATCTCTACCTTTCTCAAGTCCGAATACATCTTCCTTTGATAATCATGATTTGTCACTGACAAAGCCTGGCATTTATTTAGATTGGTTTTTAGATACACACGCCACATGTTCCATGCTTATCTTAATGAAATTTATTAATTAATTTTTTCTTTGCTTGTTTGGCCACGGGGCTTGTTATTATTGGAGTCTTTTCCATTTTCTTTCTTTTGTTTATATCCTTGTAATGATTCTTTGCCCCATCAATTTCTCTTGCTAGGGCCACTGCCCAACGTGGCAAGCTAGGTATAACTGGGCTTTGTAATTATCTTCTACAAGCCCAGCTTGACCCAGAAGATCGACCATGGATCCATAATGCGGCCTAATTGAGCATCGACTTCTCATTAAATCAAAGTATTTTTGACCTTCTGTGACCGAGCGACAATGGCTACACGCTGTTAAAACTCCAAGAAAGGTTATAGAATCAGGCAAAACATTTTCTACCGCCATCTTCGTGAAGACTTGTTGTATCTCTAGCAAGCTCATGAACTGCTAAACCATTGAGCATCCAGTTCCAAATACAAACATTGCTGCGTTGGAAACTATCAAAAATCTCCTTCGTAGTCCGAATTTTACTGCACTTCGAATCAAAGTAATCGAATTTAATTATTTTGTTTTTCATTTATCATGAAATTGCTATTTTATCCCGGTTGAGGGGTTGTTACAATATCGATTCAGATTTAATTATAAATGAATTATATTTTACAAAACATTGAAGGATGTAACTTTAATAGTGAGTTTATTTATACATTCGCTTTAATTTTATATACTTTCAAATTTATTTTTTAATATTTTAGGTAGTGTATTTGAATTAAAATTTTACTATTAACTTTAAAAATTCATATATATAAATTAATAATTAATATTAAAAAATATTTATATATTTATTTAATAGCCCAGGATAGAAAAAATTCCTGGCCCCGCCCTTGACCATCCTGTATATTTTTTCAAGCAAAGCTTACTCAAATTAAGTTATTGTCTCACTTTTTTTGAGCTCTGCAGACATTCACCATTCTTGGTGGTGATAACAGTACTGGAAGCTGCAGTGTTTTGTGAACGTTGCTTTAATTTGTTCTTGTAATATTTATCGAACTCCCTGTTACTGCCATTATAAACCTGTGACAGGTGGCGGTAACGTAGTATATATATATATGTTTGATTTTTCTCAGAGTTGATCTCTTTATTCAATTGACAATGATCTTGGAATTTCTTATTTAAAATCGAGGTGCAGGAAGTAGATGACCTGACGATTAGAAGATTTTTGCGTGCTCGTGATTTAGATACAGGAAAGGCTTCTTCCATGCTCCTCAGGTACCTGAAATGGAGAAGGGAATTTGTTCCAAATGGTTCAGTTTCTCCGTTGGAGACGCCAAATGAAGTTGCACAGAACAAAGATGTTTCTGCAAGGATCAGATAGCTAGAAAAGGACGACCTGTAACAGTTATCCTTGGAGCTAGGCATGTTCAAAGCAAAGGAGGTCTAGAAGAATTCAAGCGTATGTACAGTTACCATCCAAGCCTTTAATCATCTGCAACTTGCAACAGATCCTATGATTTTTTTTGTCTTAATTTATCTTTCAACTGAGACAGTTTCGTTATTGCTTGCGCGTATAGGTTTTGTAGTCTATGGTTTTGACAAAATATGTTCAAGGTGCAGCACCTTGGCTGTAACATATTTTGATATATATTCGACATTGACGACGTATCAGGATGCCACCAGCAGGACAAGAGAAATTTGTTGTCATTGGAGACCTTGAGGGTTGGGGATATGCAAACAGCGATATCCATGGATACCTTTGCAAGTTTATCCATTTTGCAGGTATTGAGCTCGACTACGCTCCATTTTTTCTATAGCTGATTATAATGGTATTTTAATAGCCTGTCTGAAATTTCTCGAGTGCAGGAATATTACCCCAGAAAGGCTTGCAAAGGTTTTCCTTGTGCATGCTCCCTACGTACATTCTTATGGCAGTTTTTAAAATATATTTAGGTGATTTCAATGTTTTAAAAAAAACAAAATAAAATTGAGTCACATATCATTAGGCAAATTTCTTAAACCTAACTTCGTCTTTTAAATTTGTAATCCGTGAAATTCTAGATCCAGAGTCAACCAAAAAACTCATTTTCCAATCAATTTAATGTTAAAAGATGAAATCGGAAAAATATATTTTAAATCTAACAAATTTACCAAAGCAAAACAAAGGAACATATTTGACATAAAAAAATAAATGATGAAGGGTGAAAATAAAAAATAAATTTAATTAAGAAAAGAATTCAAAACAAAAACAAATAGTAATAAATAAATAACCTAAGTTAGTCTTGTGTTACCCGCTTTTGCAAACCATAGTTACATGTACACGTAAGAATTTGGTACCTGTCATGGGTACAAAGCAACGAAGAGATACTAAATAGTAATAAAGAGATGCTGCAAGAAGAAAATTTAATTAAGAAAAGACTTCTCTTTTCTTTATAGACAATAGATCATTGCTTTATGGACACTCAAAGAAGGAATTCTGAATCTCAATATGATGTTTTAAGCACTAAACTTCCCAAAAGTTTGAACATGTGACTGCCATTTACTACTAATAAGTTTCTGCCTTGCACTAGTGGAATTTTGCATCTTCATAACATAGAAAAAATTCTATGTGCTGTCTTCCTTTCAAGCTCAAGCTCTCGCTTTTTATCTGCTTTCTTCCTTTCAAGCTCAAGCTCTCGCTTTCTATCTGCTATCTTCGTTTTAAGTTCTATCAATTCCTTCAAAAAAAAAAATTTAAATACTTTTAAAATGTAAAAATAAACAAGGTTTAAATAAAAGAATGTAGGGGTGTAAAAACTTATGCAACACTAGATAAAGAAAATGTGCGTAAGGTATTTCTGAAAATAAAACAACACAACGTGAATGAATTTAGCGGAAGAGAAAGACTGGCAAAGTATAAAGCATGGAAAATTGACCAGTCTTAAATTTATCCTTTCCTTTGAAAAAAAGGGAGAAAACCTCGTAGAATAATATTACAAAAAAAAAAATACTAAAAAGATTCCAGTGATTCATTGTGCTTCTAGACACAATGTTTTTACTCTTTTACCTTTATTAAAAAAATGGTTATGCTTGTAATTGTAATCAGAGGTGCAATTATCTTTCCTAAGGGATGCATTAATCATTATAAAATTTATATTTTTTTTTGCTACAGAGTCATAACTGATTTGCACTTGAAAGCAAGAAAAAATATGCTTCAGAAAAGAGGCTCTTTTGTCTTATGCAAAACAAAAATAATGTGTTTACATTCATATCCTATAACATTGGCAGAGGGGCTTCTCAGTCTTTTTTTATTATTTTTTTAAACAGTAAAATTGCAACATAACCCTATGATTTTGAAAAAAAAATGATAGTGAGGGTGTTTTTGTCTTTTTATCTTTTTGACATGGTTTTGTTGTATTTCTTAAGTGGAGTCAAGGGTGTTTGAGTATTTTAATATGCATAAATTATTATTTAAATTTAGAGGTGGTTGGTGTATGCTTCAGACGAGCTAGCAAGCAAGCACCGTTGACACTTTTTAGGAGGTGCATGTAAGATTGCACCAAATCCCGCTTTTCAGGAATGTGTTCGATGCACCATATCATCCCCATCATGTTAGTGAGGCGTGTGTTGGTGGCCGTGACGCGGAGGAGCACCGCCGTGAGTTTTTCCCTCCCTCCCTCTCTTCTCTCTCCTCCTAGAAAACCATGCTAACCATTGCAAAAATAAAAAGAAGAAGAAAGTATGGCTATTTGTTTGTTAAGTTAAATTAGGTTCCCATTTTTTTTATTGCAATGTATTTGATCTTGAAATATTTATTGAGCAAATTTATTTTTTAATTTTATCCATTGACACTTTATTTTTATATAAGATTTGGTTATCATTCTTTTAATTGCAATGTATTTGGTCTTAAGATAATTTATTGAGTTAAATTTTTTTTATTTCATCCCTTTATATACTTGATTTTTTGTATTGGATTTCGTATTCATTCTTTTAATTGAAATTGATATTCTTTTATTTTTTATTCTTTTGTGAATTTGATTTTTTCTTTTTAATTATGACCTTCAATTCAATATTTGATGATATTTAAGGTTTGACCATCAATGTTTTTGATTTCTAATTTTTGATCATCCTTAGATCTATAATCTTAATGATATGTAAGGTTTGATCATTCAGAATCGTATAAATCTTTTATCCAATAAAGATAAGTTTGGAAAACTAAAAATTAGATTCGATGGTAATTTATTGTCATCCGCAAGCACAGTATCTCTAATGAACGTATTGAATAACATATATGATATACAAAAATATTATTTGGTGAATTTTATTTTTGTATCTATAGATTAATTAATGTTATGCTTATACTCCCTATAGCTTAAACTTTTTCAATATTATGCTCTAGTTTTAAAATTACCAATGTCACCCTAATCGTTAAAAAGCTTGTTGTTTAAAATTGGTTTTAGAATTTTTCTTTTTTGGGAATGTTTTCAAGTGTTTTTATGACTTATAATAGCATATATGGGAATATGAGAGGAAGTAAAAGAGAAATATAAGGAAAATTGAAAGTTTTGATAGTTATTTAAAATTAAAAAGAAAAAAAATGGAAACTATTTTAAAAAATGTAGGGTAAATTGGAAGGTTTTAAAAGTACTGGGATGGAAGTGGAACATACCTTATCGACACTGAACCCGTCCATGTCTGCAATACCTTTCAAATATTTTTTCTCTGGCATGGGCATATTCTTCCTCCTCCTCCTTTGTCTTTGTTGAAGATTGCGGTGAAAACGTCATTCAATTTATTGACAGAAATTCAAGTAATCATCAGTTAAGAAGAGCAAATATATAATATTAATCATTTATTCCAAATTCTTCCTAGACACAAAGGCATCAATATTAAGAATGAATATTTGAGCTGTAATGAATATCATAAGAACACTTTGGTGTAATTACAGAATAACACATGGTATTTAGCAAGCATATAACAAGTAGAGTTTGGCCGAAAACATAGAATTAGTATAACCTCTTTATTAACCATCATCCAACCGTTTTAAATTAAATGACATCCAATTAAATCACTTTATTAATAAAATAAAGAAAACAAAATGAAAACATTCAAATGGAATTTCCAAAATAATGAATTAAACAAACATATATAAATTGAAATAATCTGTTTATTTTATTTTGACGTCTAAAAAAATGCAGTATCTATCTACGTACTTGAGAAGGATTTTTGGTATACTTACCCCTTTTTCAATTCAGAAAAAGAGTCTGATGCATTAAATTCGTACTGTTTCGCTCAAGCCAAGATGTAGCATGAGAAAGGAGACATGAGTGAGTAACTCTCCACCTCTTCTCAGTTGTTGAGTATGTTCTTTCCATGGACAATGAGCTGCCGCATACGCAACCATTTCTATCCAAACTTCATTTATAATCTCCCATCGCTTCTCAGGTCCCAATAAAAGCAATTGCCTGGCGAGCTTTTCCCCACCACGTAACACTGACTTTTCTGTTTTCCAAAGACCTTGAAACACTAATTCACTGCTTTTGCGCGAGGTACGTTGATATTCCTCATCATCAGGACCACGATCTTTTAGACCCTCCAATTCTCGCAAGGTACGTTGATATTCCCCATCATCACGACTACGATCTTTTACACCCCACATTTCTTGCAAGATTAGTACGTTGATATTCCTCATCATCACGACCACGATCTCGACCCCACAATTCTCGCAAGGTACGTTGATATTCCTTAGAACGAGGATATTTTTAGACCCCGCAAGTCTTGCAAGGTTGCTAGATATCCCTCATCATCGAATCCTTTAGAGAGCATATTTGGTCTTATCACCAAAAGATACATCATGTATTCAGATAGGCATCTGCTTCTTTCATATTTTGTGGAGACGTTACTTCCATCTTTATTCAGATAAGCATCTGCTTCTTTCATATCATCACAATAACAAAACTCTGTTGCGAGATGCCAGACAAGAATGCTCCGACTGAATTCTACTTCAGTCGTGCACCACTTGTAGTCCCGTAACAGTCCCTCTCTTTCTAGCACACCATCTCCCCTCTGACCTATTATTTTACTTCTTGAGATTCTTTATCACAGACATTAAAATCTTCCTTAATCTTCTGAGCTTTCACTCGAAGATGTTCGAAAAAATAAGACCTTGTAGGCCAACATTCAAATCTTTCCGATTCACATGCATCTGCCTCATCATTTCATCGATTCCCAGCAATCCCAAGCATTTAGGTGGCTCGCTTTCAATGGAAGAGCTTATCAGGTTATACTGTGATATGGATCTCGACCACCTCTCGCTTCTAGTTAACTTCCTTATCAGAGAATAAGTTACAATAGTCAGGCCGTTCCCTCCTTTATCAATCAACCAAATCATTGTCCAGTCAGACAAAACAAGGCATAAAAAAGCATAAAACTCGAGAAAAACAGCGGCCACAAACAATAAATACGTAATTGTAATGTCGGTCGTTGAGTAGGCATGCTTGTCAATCTTGACCTGGAAGGTAATAAACACAGTAACAGAGAGCAGAGAGCTGATACAACGAAGAATGATTCCGGCACGGAGTAAATCAGAGGCGCTTTAGTATAAAGCATATCATATATTAATCCAAGCTCAACCTCTACCACCTTGAAGGCACCGTCTGCTGTATTTTTGGAAATCACCTCCCGGCTGCTTATTAGTTCACAAATGCCAGGGGCAAGATCCTGCATCATAAACTTGGATATGTAAGAAAAAACATAAGCTTGAAGAAGATAATTTTCCTGGAGGACTTGTGGAGGAGTTTCTGATATTCTCGAATGACGATATGAACGCCAAAAAATCTAAGAGAGAAGATTTTTTCAAAACTCTTGGAGCATGAAGACCAGAGCACCCAAGACCTCTCTGCATACTTTGCAATGCCAACAATGAACATTGGGATCGCTATGAATGTGAGGATGCCGCTACCCCAAGACCTGGAGAAGACATAAAAAGGCCACTCCGACCTGGACTACAAGACCAAGTAAGTGCCTTAACCACAAACTCGTTATCTTCAATCGAGTATGCAGTGATTGTGTCGGGGCCACCAAGGTGCAGAGTAGAAAAGGTGCCCAAAATGCCTGGATGGAATTGTTTGCTTTCTCTAAAACGTCACCTGATAAATCTCCTTGGCTCCTGGCTAGATTACCCAGTGCAACAGTTGCCACCATGTCTGCTGATAGATATGCAGACCAAACGAGAATCCTGATCCAGCTTCTGGCATTGGTCTTTCGCCGAGGACCAAATACGATGAGGATGGTTTGTAGTAAGAGACTAAGCAAAACCATTCCTCGAATCTCCCAATTGTTCCATAAAATTTAAGACTTCTTCAGGAAAATTTTTAAGCATTGTCATCTTTTCCTCAACAGTGGAAACTACTTCTCTCGATGAACCCTTGAAAAAAAATGTTTTTGTAAGATGGAAAAGAAAATGTGGATATCTTTGAAAAAATCTCTTAAAATGAATAGCGAAAAGACTCTTATGAGAAAAGAATTCTACTGTAGATTTTGGGTAAGGTATCATAAAATAGGAGTTGCTGCATATTGTTGTTCCAGCAAGCAAAGAAAAGGTATGGGATGCATTACAAATTAATAAATGGAAGTGAATTCTGGATATATCTCCTTTAACTCAAAGCTTACATTACTAGCTTTTGCAACCATAGTTACATGTACAAGTAAGAATTTGGTACCTGCCATGGGTACAAAGCAACGAAGAGATGCTCAATAGTAATAAAGAGATGCTGCAAGAATGAAGAAACTTTAAACTAGTCGCTTTCCCCCCTTTTTCCTTTCTCGATAGACAATAGGCATTGCTTTCTGGACACTCAAAGAAGGAATTCTGAATATCAATATGATGTTTGAGCACTATAACTTCCCAAAAGGTTTGAACATGTGACTACCATTTACTACTAATAAGTTTCTGCCTTCCATTAGTGGAATTTTGCATCTTCAAAACACAGAAAAATTTAAGAAATTTGGATAGATAACCTATTCAACGATAGTCATCCTTAATGATATCGCTTTCATTGCATAGAATGTGCATTCTTGATGACATCTATTAGAAAATGTGGATGGAAGAACTCAATTGCTAAGTTTTTAATCTTTGGAAATCCAAGTTCTTCGAGATAAATTTAATTGAGATATGGCTCATAATTTTGATATTTATTTAGCCTTGTCCGTGCTAGTAGTAATAGTAATAATAACAATAAGAAGGACTTACTAGCAAGTAAATTAATTAATGAGAACTTGGATAATTTAAATAAACATTGTTTAAAAGAGAGTTCATGTCTTCATAAATCTTAATTTTAAGAGATTGATGGGTGATTAAGGAAGTTTTTTTTTAATTATTTTAGAGCATGTCTGACCAACTTTGCAAATCATTTATTACATAAGATATGGGGTAGTTGGCTAGGACAGAGATTGCCTTCTTTTTGGGAAACTTTAGGTTCTTTTTCGGGTACCAAACAAAGAAGAGATGCTAAATAGTAAAAAGATGTAGCTTGCAAGATTGAATTGGTTATCCTTTTTCATGATGGCAGAGTTTTCTTTTATTTTTTGGACACTTTAAAGAAGGAAAACTGAATATCATTGAGGTAAGTAGTATCTTCTAGCTGAATTTCTTGCAATAAGATGCTTGAACATTGAACTCCCGAAAAGCTTGAAAATCATGTAAAATTATTCTCCAAACTTTATCTAATAACTTAAAATATTTAGGTAAGATGATTCTTTTATATTCTTAACAATAATATCGAATTCGTTTTTAATAATTCGGTAAGCACACTATCAAAGCTCCTCTTGAAAGACTAAAAATTTTCTCATTCGGGCTGTGACCCAATAATACAGCCATTTCCTAACTTCTGATCAATTCTATGGTACATGTATATAGCTTTTGGTAAAATTAATTTATTAAACCATAACGTCTATTTCTCTATATAGCTACCAAGGTTTCGGGTCACCGACTGAGCCTGTAGCCCAGTTTAAGATCTTCTCACCTGACTTCAGGTAAACACTTCTATCATGAGGCAATTTTTGAATAAGTCCATTCAAAACTTGATGGAAAGCATCTCTTTTTTTTTTTAGAAGCATAATATTGCATTAGAAGACGCCAATAGATGACGGGAACATAGAGATTCTATTTACAAGACACCTAAACAGAACTATGCAATGAAATGAACAACATACCAAGAAACGAGAATAACAAAATGCAGCTACAATATACATATTTGAAGCCAAGAAATCAAAGAAGCAGCTAAAAGATGCAGATTTGGAGCCACACCAGGAATAGAAGCCAAACAGACTTCTACCGATATCCAGATTAGAAGTAAAACAAAATCTTTCCATCTTGCATCTTCTTATCCGAAACAAAATACCAACCATGTACTCTTCACAGAACAGCCTTTGACAACTTAACAATAAGAGAACCAAGACACTATCATAGAGAAAATCGTAGGAGGCAAAAGGAAGCCCATCAACAGAAGCCCCTAGACTTGCAACATCAGAATCTGGAACCAAGAAGTTTCAAAAAAAGACAAAGATCTGACCAGCTGGAATTGCTTCTATATAGCTTTGAAGATTCCTCTCCTTTCTAGAAATAGAGTAAATCTAGAAAAACAATCCAGTTTCCTTTGCATCCGCAACCAGAATTTAAAGAAAAAAAGAAAGGCCCAAATATCAAGCAGATTAGAGCCAAGCGACCCATTCAGAGTTTCTAAACACCTCCTGTTTTGCCATATGATCTGCCATATGATTACTCTCACGAAGAGAATGAGTGAATGTGAGTTGAACCAAAAACATGAAGCTACTCTCTGAATAGAGGAGAAAAGATTATGATGCAGCCAAGGTCTATTATGAGGATTATTCATCCAGCTAATGACATTGGTCGAGTCAGATTCAACAATAATGTGTTTATGATGCAGATGACAGTTAGAAGCTGATAATTCAATAGCTTTGACAACCGCTTTTAGTTCAGCTACATTAGAGTCTAAAATCCTAATTGGCGAGGAGAAATATACAAAGAAGAATCCATGATGATTTCGCAAGACTCCGCCTATACCTGAGGGGCCCGGCTTCCCAAGAGAGGAACCATCCACATTCCATTTAAAGCAATTAGTCATAGGGGGAGACCACATAACAACTGCCCTATGATTTGAAGAATTAGTCCATCGAACCAGCCCTTCTGCTGACATTATTAATTCTGAAGTGGAATAAGAGAAATCAGGCTCTATAGCCTTTATCCAAAAGCAGAAAACGAGTAATAATAAGGATAAACAAAATATTCATAATTCGGGTTGATGGAAAGCATCTCTTGCTTGAACAGGTTGTGGGAATAGCATTGCCTGCTTCATCGAAGGGTTTGCAAGCAGTCTATGCTTCCTCAATATCACTTCAGGTGGAATGGAAGTGAGCAAGGTGTCCAACTTTGGAACATCTTTCTCGTCTACAAATATCATATTTTCTTCTCATGGGATTGCATCAGCAAAGAGTAAAACAATGTCGTCAGCTATAATAATATAATAACGGGGATACAACCAAATATCACTGCTTCAACGGTTTCAACCAATCTCGGACTCCATGGGCCCAGCTAAGGGGGCACAAACAGAAAGCAACTTATTGCATGTCTTTGTAGTACGTTGTTAGGTGCTCTGTGGAATTGTCAAAAAGTGGATTGTCCTTGAAGTTCTCCCAGACTGCTGCTCGTGCACCATATGAAACAAATTGATTCGGTGATCTCCACTTAAGCCTCTATCACATATAGGATCATTGCTAAAAACATGAAATGTATTCTGTCTTCCAATTAGCTTGACAATTGAATGAAGAAGTCCAAATATTGTATTTGACTTCTTTTGTTCTAATTGAAAAATATGAAAGGTTCATGATTCTAGTTTCATAACCCATACCACAAAGGTTCCATTTCTGTTGATATTTTTTTTTGAAAATATACTTAAGCCTCACATTCTATGGAAACAAGTTGAAGTAATTGAACATCTAATCACTTTCTTAAACATGTGAGAACTATGTGTGAGAATTACCTTGCATAGCACCTTTCTGGGTCATTTCCTACATCATAAAATAATCCTCTGAAGTAAACAAACAACCAATTTGGTACTTGTCATGGGTACAAAGCAACGAAGAGATGCTAAATAGCAATAAAGAGTTTACAAACAATAGTTACATATTACAAGTAAGAATTTGGTACTTGTCATGGGTACAAAGCAACGAAGAGATGCTAAATAGCAATAAAGAGTTGGTGCAAAAATGAAGAGACTTTAAATTAGTTGTTTTTCCCACCCCACCCCCACCCCCTTTTCTTTATAGACAATAGGCATTGCTTTCTGGACACTTAAAGAATGAATTATGAATATCAATATGATTGTTACAGCACTAAACTTCCCAAAGGTTAGAAAATATGTGACTACCATTTACTACTAGTAAGTTTATGCCTTGCACTAGTGGAATTTTGCATCTTCAAAAACACAGAAAATTTTAGAAATTTGGAAAGATAACCTATTCAACAATAGTCATCCTTAATGATATCGTTTCTTTGCATAGAATGTGCATTCTTCATGAAATCTATTAGAAAATATGGATGGAAGAAACTCAATTGCTAAGTTTCTTAACCTTCAGAGATCCAAGTTATCGAAGATAAATTTAATGGAGATATGACTCATAATTTTGATATTTATTTTATATTTTTCATGTTAGTAGTAATAGTAATAGCAGTAATAATAAAAAAAAAAAAACAAGAGGATGAGGACTTGCTGGCAAGTAAATTAATTAATGACAACGTGGATAATTTAAATAAATAGTGTTTAAAAAAGAGTTTTACTAGCATTGTTCATGTTTTCAATGACATCTTAATTTTAAAAAGATTGATTGGGTGATTAAGGAGGTTTTCTATTATTTTAGAGCATGTCTGACCAAATTTGCAAAATCATTATTATAAAGATATGGTAGTTGGCTAGGACAGAGATTGCTTTTTTTTGGGAAACTTTAGGTTCTCTTTTTGGTACCAAATAAAGAAGAGATGCTAAATAGTAAAAAGATGGAGTTTGCAAGATTGAATCGGTTATTCTTTTTCATGATGGCAGAGTTTTCTTTTGTTTTTCGGACATTTTCTCTATGTTTTTTTTTTGACATGATTCCTTTGGGTAATTTGTTTTAGTTTCTTTAGAGGAATTTTGTGAGGTTTGGTTTTTTTTTAAGGATTTTCTTTTGAAAAAAGATATTTTTTTTAACGATAAGAGATGTTGTTAACCCATTTTTGGGGTCTCCGCAAAAAATAAAATAAATAGCCAAAGAAGGCTAGAAAAATGACAAGAGGCAGAAGCGCTCGGAAAATGGTCAGAAAATTGGTCAAGGAGTATAAAGATACAAAGATTGGATTTTTGACAATATATTCTTGAAGATGAGAACCCTATTGAGAAGGAAATTTTGAATTTTTGAGGAGAGAAAGCCCAAATTTGGATGTTTATGGGTTTAATTGATTTTTTATTGGATTTATAGGGGATTTGATTGCAAGAAAATTGATTTTTTAAGTCAATTTGGGCTTTAAATTGAAGAAATTAAAGTTCTGGGGCCAAATTATGATTTTTAGGAATTTATTAAGTCAAATCAGGGGCTTAATTGCATAAATATTGAAGTTTAGTGGCCAATTACGGGTTTAATTGTGAAAATCCGAAACCAGGGACCAATTTGGAAAAGGCTCAAAGATAGGGGAGGCTGTTTGGAATTGATTGAGGGGCCTAATTGAAGAAATTGGAAGTTTATTGATCAATTGAGGGCTAAATTGCATAATTTAGAGGCCAAGGACCAAAGTGGAAAAGGCGGCCAACTTGGCGGACAAGACCGAAATTGGCAGGGACGCAATTGAAAGGAACAAAAATAATTGGGGGACTGATGTGAACGTTGGCGCATTTTTGGCGCCACATTTAAATGAAACGGCGCGTTTTCTCCAAAACGACGCCGTTTCATGCGTTTTAAAAAAAAAAAAAAAAAGAAAAAAAAAGAAAGACCAAACGGTGCCGTTTTGAACGACACTGTTTCTTTTCTTCTTCCCCCTCGCAGGCGTAGCAGAGGAGAGGAAAACCGGGGTTTTTGTCCCCGCCTCTCTCCTCACGTGCCATGGCCCGACGCCCCACACCTTGGGACCCCCGAAATCGAAGCCGCTGGCCGACCACCCGCCGCGCCACCGAACCCGAGAGAAGCACCTCGGCAGCGGCGCCTGCCGACCGACCGACCAGCACGCCTTGTTCCCCCATGCATGCCCCGATATTGCCTATAAATAGAGAAGAAGCAGAGTGAGAAGAGGAGGGGGACGAAAAAGGAAGGACCCGAAAAAGAAAGAGAAGAACCGAGACAGTGGAGAGAGAGAGAGACCGAAAGAGAGAGAAACCACCGAACTCAAGAATAAACAACCACCGAAAACCCAAAAGTTGAGAAGCTTGGATAGTTTGAAAACTGAGAGGAACTCAAGTAGCTGAAACAGAAGGAACGAACCGGTGAACGACGACGAACCATTAGAAAACAGCCGTAGCGCCGCCCGGGAAGCCCGCCGTCCGTGAGCCACGACGCTGCAGCACCGTCAGCAAGCCACCGTCTCCGCTGCGCCAGGTACGCCATCCTGACCCCCCTGCATTTTTTTTGTTTAGGCCGGCGTAGTTTGGCCTCCTGCATGCAGAATCGTTTCTGCATGCAGGAAGGCATTGGGGGAAAAATAATTCCCCCCCGTTCATTTCCCTTTTTTGTTGGGCCAGACAGTGTCTGCCCAATGATATGGGTCTGGGCCGGTCCGGCCCAGACCAAAGTAGGTTGCTGTTGGGCCAAGTCCGGCCCAACAATTTTTGGGGCTGGAGTCCGGCCCAGTTAATTGGGGCCGGCCCCAGCCCATTTAATATATTAATATATATTATATTATTATATTATTATATTATGCATGTGTGTGTATATATGTATATTTTTTTTTTCTTTCTCAAAAAAATAAAAAAAAAATAAAAAAATAAAAAAATTCTGAAAAGTAAAAAAAAAATATATTGTTGTTTTTGGTATATATTGATTTTGCATTTTTTTTTATACTATGGGGATATAATTTCAGTATTTAAAAAACACCTGTTTTCGTAAAAAAAAAAAAGAGTTTATAAAAAAAAAAATGTTTTGTTTTCATGCATACGGCCAATACACTAGCATGTTTTGAATGTTCTTTATATATAAAAAAAATATTGGAAGTTTTTGAAAACGTGTTTTCGCATATAGATTTCTTAAACACAATCATTTTCTTGCATTTGTGGATTTACAACCTGTTTGTAAAACTCCAAAGGGTGTTGGCCAATATTCCAAAAACTATAAAAAATCTTATTTGGGAGGAGAAGTTGTGGTTATTGTTCACCGCTAATATTTGGATGAAGAAATCCTTAAAAGGACGAACATCCAAAATATTATCGGGAGTAATAAATCAACGCACATGTTTGAAAGAAGCTTTGGTTGCGATCGAGAACATTTCAAATTTTAAATTTTTTTTTCTCCACGGTTTACGAGTCGTGAAAAGTAATTGTTTTTTAAAGAATTGTGAAATTTTCTTCATTCTTTTATTCTCTTTTCCTTGCGATTTACGAATTGACGGGTTTAGAAGACACCAACACCATAGACTATAGAGCAAACCAAACACCAAGCAGCTTACCTTAGGTAGGGCGTATTAGGGGTGCTAGTACCTTCCCTTTACGCAACCAGTCCCTTGCCTTAGAATCTCTGAAAGACCAGTTAGGGTTCCTAGTGACCAAATACTAGGTGGCGACTCCAAAGAACCAAACCTTTCGAACACAACGAAAATCGCCAGCCGATGTCGTGCCTTTTAAAATTATAATTTTTTGTGGGGGGTGTGTGACAGAATGGCGACTCCGCTGGGGATGTTAGGACTAAGCTTGATTTGTTTGTTTGTTTATGTTATGTGTTATTGGTTTTTGTTTTCTTATGATGTTTTGTTTAAAAGCTTTAGCATATATCTTTACATTCTATCATACATGGCATAGTCATGCATCACTTTATTATTTTTATTATGTTTTGGAGGGCACACACATGTAACTCTAAGTTTAAATGGGGACTAGCAGCTTGCCTTATGACTTTGAGTCAAGGCTTAAGTTTTGTGTAAACCCCAACTCTTTGCTGAGTGTTTAGACTGATAGTGATTGGTACACGTGCCATCCCACTATTCTGCTGGACCTCCATATCGCCTTTACGAGGGGTGATCACTGGAACAGGCAAGAGACCCTCTTTTTAGAGACCTAGTAGTAAACCTACCCTATGTCTCACGTAAAAGAACTAGAACCTATCCTTAGGGTGTATGTTCCGATATAAATCTTTTGCATCGAAACAAGACTAACCCCCCATGCATTTTGATTGCAGGATTTCATGTGAACGAAATGACCATCACCAAATCTTCCATCATAGAGTATGGAAAGAATTCCGAACTGTCACATTGATTTGAAGGAGACTGCCTTAGAAGCGATGCTAAGAAGAGGTCGCCAATCAAGAACCTGAATTGCATATTGAATGAGGTGAACAAGTTAACGACTCATTTTTCAGAATGTGGATAAAGATGCATTTTTTAGGAAATACGGACGTTTGATGGAAAATCGCAAAGGTAAGAAGTTTTAAGCCCCAGCTGTGCGAGCCTTAGTTCATTTTTGGGATCCAGAAAATACCGATGTTTCTCCTTTGGAAGCATAGACTTGTGCCCACGATTGAGGAATATGGATTGTTGACCGAGTTTCCGAATGACCTGTATCGGATTTATTCTCCTTTTGAGATCCGACAAGATCATCCCTGAGCTGTCAAAACTGCTCAGAATCTCCAACTTGGAAAAGTTTCTGGAAAAGAATGGCACCGGTTTGAAATGGAGGATGCTAGAGTTGAAAAAGGAGTCAGAAGTAGAAAAAGAGAGATTGATTGCCTTAGGTATATTTGGCCTTGTGTTGTTCCCAAGTCAGACTGGTTTAGTAAGCTTGGAGGCCGCCGCTGCTTATGTGGAGTACGAGAACACACAGATCAATCCAGTGGTTGCTATCTTAGCTGAAACATTTTTGACGCTTAACCATTGTAGAAAGGCTGGAAAAGGAGCAATGAGATGTTGCACGCAACTGTTGTATATTTGGGTAGTGAGCCATATCGAAACAAAGAAACCTGTCTTCAATAATTTTTGATGGTTCACTCAAAAACCCTTAAAATTAGTGGAAGAAGAAGAATGGAGAGATCTAGACAACCAGGGTTGGTTGATAAAATTAGAAGGTTTTACCCAATAGCGATTTTAAATGGAGAGCACCATGGGTAACAACAACGAAGGTCCTAATGAGTTGTGGACAAAGGCGTTGGGTACCATTGGTGGGGATTACGGGTTATGTGCAGTTATGCTCGACTTTAATGGTAAGACAATTTGGCGGGCATACAGTTTGTTCCCCGGACTATGGGAATTGCTCAATTCTTTGGTCTGTTCAAAGATCCCATGGCGAAAGAAGTTTTGGAGATCATCAAACAAGATTGGAAGCATCTAGTGTTGGTGGAAATAGAAGGTTTAAGAGATCCAAGTGTGAGCGAAGGATA